>NC_135483.1:133070284-133265284 GCF_052094955.1 Ictidomys tridecemlineatus | reverse complement strand
GGGGTCAAGTCTGAATAGACAGCATTTGATGGAGGGATGGAAGAACAATGGAGAGAGGTCAAGAACTTCATTTGCTAAAAGGAGGACCATAATTTCCTGCATTGCAATGGCTATCTCATTGCTTCTTCCTAACAGTAACTTAGTTTTGACTAATTAACCATGATCTTTTTTTGCCACGTTCTGGGAAACCTGGACCCATGTATAGCCAGAGGGTATCATCTAGGTGGGTCCTGATGCTTTTATTCTTCTTAACAGGTACCAGTTCAGACAAGAATACTGAGCCCAAGTTTGGCCAGAAACTTGAGGGGGAATTTATATGGGATTTAGGGAAGAGGATGTATTTCATTCTCAAAAAAATGCAAAGCAGCAATGTCCCTCTTATTCTACTAGCATTGAGCATGAAATCTATGCCTGGAAGGGAAAAACTAAGAGAATTTGGAGGAAATGGAACCAAGATTTTTACTTATCTTGCTGAAATAATGCTCTGACTATGAACTTCATTTTTTTATAAGAGGACTTAGTTCTTGGGCCATTGAAGAGGACTTTTCTGATACTTGCAGCAGAAATTTATACTGTGAAAGTGTAAAAACATGTAATAACAAATCCTATCATTATGTACAACTATAAACACTAGTAAAACATTTTTGAAAATCAAGAAATGTTCCTATTTGATTAATCTTTGCAGGCTCTTTATTTCACAAAGAAAGGAAATAAATCCAATATGTAAATGACATAACTAAAGTCGTAAAGCTAATTAACAGCAAAACCAGGACTAGACTAGCATTCCAGTGTGTACTAAGCAATTTTATTCTAAAAATAAAAGTTAGTATTGAAAAAACAAATTTCCATTCATTCACATATCTATGACTAATATGTGACTCATCCATGACTAATAATCATTTTTGCCCAAAGAAATTAATATTACCACTACTTCCTGAGTCATTTGTTTTAACTTATTTTCTAAAGTTTCTTGAAAATTCACACAATCTTTTTAATATGTGTCTCCATGGATGATATTCAAAATGTTCAGTAACTGAGATGATTAAAAAACAAACAAACCTATGACCCAATCAGAATGGACACTGGCTGTATTGCTAGGATAGGTTCTGGAGACCCTTGTTAGCGAGGCCCTTGCCTATTCAACAGCTAGAATAAGAGAATGTCCTAGATTCCCAAAGAAGAGGTCAGGGAAACATGATTAAGGAGGAAAGTTGCTCGATACATATTTGAAATACACATGCACGAGCGGGCATGGGCACACGTGCGCATGAATACACACATACACACATCTAGTTTTGGGCCACTGCATAATGGCTGGCTCTCAGTGCTGTGCTCCATATAACATTTTTTCTTATCCCCTTCTCCATATAAACTACAAATTCTTTGAGAACAAAGATAATCTAACATTTGTGAGACTTGTTCTGTGTTACCAAAAATACTTAGTGCCTAAGGGTTCAATAATTAATGAATAATCTTTTCCCAAAATGCTAAAATATGATTAAAAAATTCCTTTCTCTAATTTCATTCATTCAGGCTACAAATTTTGAGTGAATTCTATAATGTCCCAGCCACAGAATGGATGCTTGATCAAGGAAGAAAAGAGTGATGCTACCTCATGAAAACCAGATTTGTTTTTAAAAATATGCAGATATGCCAACTTAAGGTCCAAAAGAGAGAGAGAGAGAGAGAGAGAGAGAGAGAGAGAGAGAGAGAGAGAGAATGAGAGAGAGAGAAATCTGGTATACAGGAGAGCAAAGACCCAGAAACACAAAGAAGTACCTTTGAAAATTGTTTGTTTTTAGGAAATAAGAGGGCTCATAAATAGTGCTTTCTCTCTTCAAGGCCAATAAACTTCACATCAAGGAATTCTAATTTTTCATTCCTAAGAATCCTCGTTGTTCTTGCTTTCATTTGGTTTCCAATCTTCACTGCTATTTCTCCAAGGCTAGTTTGTACACCCATTCCCCAGTCCCAGGCTCACCCTCAGTCTTCCCAACCTACCTCTCACGGCAACACCACCTTTAAGTCATCTTATTTGACACTGGTAATCACCCTCTTCTTGATATTATTTCTTTCTGCATTTCTAACTATTTTACTGATTCTTTCATTGGCTTGTCTTTCCTTCCTGAGCCCTGAAAAATTTGTTTTGTGGTATTTCAATGAGTCCCTTTATCTATGCTTTCTCCCTTTTGGTGACCCACCCATTACTTTAGCAGCAATTAACTGAGATTGCAATTGGCTCCCAAACCTAGAGCCTATCCATAGCCTCAGTCTTTCTTCTCAGTTTCAGACCTTCAGTGCCCTTTCAACACTGGCTAGTTTACATATCCATTCACCAACTCCAAGCCAACCTACTGTCTGACTGACCCACTTCTGATCATGCCACCACCACCTTCAAGTCACCCTGTTTTGTTGCCTTGAATCATCTTATTCCCTCCTCTGTCATTTACCAACATAGCAAAGGAGAACATAACTGAGATCTGGAGTCAAGGAATCCTATGATTGAGTATGTACATCAAACCAGTAGCCTCAGTTACATCAATGAAGAGACATATCCCAAGTATAGAAATTAAATGACAGCATGGTTATAAAGTGCTTGATACATAACAGGTTCTTTTTTCCCTTAAACTCATTCAAAAAATCAATTGCTATTTTTTTTCTTTTCTTTTCCCTGTGTGTGTATGTTTATGGTACTGGAGATTAAATAAAGGAGAGCTCTGCCACTGAGATACATTCCATGCCTGTTTGTACATTATGTTTTTATTTTGAGACTGGTTCTCACTCAAAATTCTCCTCTAATTTGTGATCCTTTTCTCTGAGCCTCTCTAGTCACTGAGATCACAGGCTTGAGTCATGGCCCCCAGCCTTCCATTGCTATTCTTAAATGCTGTCTATATCCTTAAAATCTTCATTAAGCATTTGTTTTAAATTTTTCTTGTGAGATATTTCAGTTCCATGAACCTTAACAGGTTTTTTTTTTGTACTTATCTAGTAGCATTAGCATGATTTTGAAATCATTGCTATTTACCTCACAATCTGTTTTCCAGATTTGCTCTATTCATGTGGTAGCTATTTAAATTGAAGTTTGTGGCATACTCAAACCTTAATATAAACCAAGTAACATTACATATTATCATAAGCTAAATTATTCAGTTATCTGGCCACATTTCAGGTACTGCATTAACTACATGAAGCCAGTGGCTACCAGAGTACAGTACTCTCCTTAAGTCAGAGAACATTGCCCTCACCTAGATTTCTAGCTACTACTTTGATGGTAGAAATTGTATCTCTGCATTTTATTCACTTTTGTTTCCTTGGTAATTCCTTGTACATGGTAGGCACTTTAAAAACCACATATTATGAAAATACATACATGAATAAATAACCAAGCATGATTCTTTGAATCTCTGATATTGATTACTATTGATTATGTATTGATAATTGTTTGTTTTGGGTTTAAGCTTCTTCTAAAGAGAATGATAGCATGATCTCCTCCATATCTTACCCACCAGCCTTTCCAAGGCAGATTCAACCTACTCAGACTGACTTTAGAATGGGAAGAAAGGAGTAAATACAACATCAATATGTGTAAAAGTAAATGGAGGACTTTCAGAGGGCAGTGTTTAGAAGCTTGCTCAAATATATGAGGGTAGTAAATTTAAAAAGTGAAGATTCTAACAAGTATTTCTATGTTTTATGAGCCACCATTTTTGTGTAGAATAAATAGAAGTAAAGACTAAAGATATTGGAATTATACTTCGTATTTTTAAAAAATATATATTGTTCTAGGATTGAAACTGTAAGGATCATGATTTTGTAAGCATTGTAATTACAAACTAACATGTTATAACATTTTTTCTTGGTTTGCATAGACTTTTTACTATATGAATTTTATTTTACATAATATTACATGTTTATATTCACAGTAAAATTTTATAATCATAAAATAAGTCTGGAATCATATTAGGTAAAAATGCATGACCTTTCACACCATGCTAGATCACAGACCAACCTAAGATCTAACCTAAAGTCATATAAATATCCACAATATGCAATTGGTTAACATTGACTTTCAGAATTTCCAGAATAGGAATGGACTCCTCTCACAGCAGGCTGACACAGGTGCACTCTCTAAGAGGGGCATGAGGGATATAGCCCCTTGACTCCTTCTGACATTAATGGGCATCCCACAGCCAGATCTCTGTGCTCTGCCTTGAGAATTTATCCAACTGTAAAATTACATTCTACATAGTTTCATGTGAGAAGATGACGCATGTCACTCCTGGAAACCATCACATGTTCCCAATAAATTACATTGCTAAATAGCTTTTGCCATGAATAGTCAGTTTAGGCCTTATTTTATTTTATCGTCACCTCAGCTGCCTAAGAATGGCACAGAATGGCATTTTAACTATTCTAATGTATACATAATATATAGGTCAAGCAAACAATGAATTACTATTGTCTTAAGATCTTTTTTCTTGTTGTTAGTAAGAGAATTGACATATTATTCTACCTGATACAAAGTCAATCATAGCAAACACATTGACAGCTTCTAACTGAACAGATTTCTGGGCTGGATATTCTAAATGTTCTATGTAACAACTTAAATGATTTACACGACTAATTCCTCCTTATCTGGCCTTTAGGTTTAGGATGATGTTGCTCAATGGTAATGTTTTAACAAAATCAGTGTCCAATTAATGAAGTATGGATCCAATTAAAGAACAAAATACTTAAACACTGTGCTCAGATAGTTCGAGCTGCTGTGAATACCCTCTCTGTTTTAATCAAATCTACTCAGAGTAAATTTCCAGTTTATTCCTACTTTATAAAAGTTTCATTCTATAGTCATTGTGCCAGGAAAACTGAGTTCTTTCCACCAAGCTATCATTGTCAGTAACTGTTGTATGATTCAGTTAGCTTTTCTGATTTACATTTCCACAGCTACAAAATAATGTAGTATTAAATGCACCATAAGAATTTAATGAGATAATACATGAGAAAAAAACTTAATGTCTGATCTGATAATGTAGGCATTCATTAAGTTTAATTCATGGATTTGTCAATATATATGAAGAAAATCCATCAAACTCATCTGACTCCTTCAACTTAGTACTTCTCTTGAACTTCACATTAGCACTCAATAAATAAGCTTCTGCTGTTTTGCCATTTCTTTTTTTTTAATTGCTTTGGTTTTATATTCATTATCATTTCAGCATACAACTGGTAGAATTTCAAAGGAAAACAGTAAACACAAAAGCCAAGATATGATACCTTATCAGGTTTTAGAAGAACTGTGACCGTTCATTTAACTGTTATGGTATCTCCATGTCCACAATGAGGGCAATGAAGGGAGGTCTGGCCAAAGACCAGAACACTGAACTCAGGTAAATGCAAATCCATATCACTCCCCAAAGCAAGAGTAGCTCCACAAAAGCCAGAGTAGCTTGGATTTGTTTTTAAAGAGTCAAATTTATTTTGGATTTATTGTAAGAAGTACTTGTTTCTAAATTGACTAGTTGTTGTTTCCTTAAATATTAATGGAAATGAAAAATCTGACTCCATCTCCTATAACACATAATACTGATTATCTGTAAAGGATACTTAACGAGGAAACATCAAGACCTCATGGAGTACATACTTTAGCACATACAGATGGCTCAATAAACATGTGATAAAAATGAAGAGGCCAAAAAAAAAAAATAAGTTACATGTTATTTTTCTTATCACATAGCACACAGCGAAACACTAAACACAAAAGAGGCACCTCATAAACATGTGCTGAATTGAATATTGTGTTAATCAGCTGTCCACCACTGTGACCAAATTTCTGAGGAAAACAACTTAAAGAAGGAAAGATTTATTTGGGTTCATGGTTCCATCACTTAGTCAATGACTCCATTGTTTCTGGGCCCCTGGTGCAGTGGTACAGCATGTGGAGGGGCATAGCAGAGCCCAGCTATTTACCTCAAGGTGGCCAGAAAGTAGAGAGAGGAGAGCCAGTGGGCAAGGACAAGATATCCCTTTTCAGCACACTCCAATGACCTACTTCCTCCAACTAGGCCCTACCCCCTACAGTCTCCTTTATCTCCCAATTATGCCAGCAAGTTAATCCACTGATGGAATCAGAGCCCTCATGATCCAGTCTTCTTCCTGAAGTCACCACCTCTAAAACACTGCTGCACTGGGGACCAACCTTCAGACACATGAGCCTTTAGTGGACATTTTATGTCCAAACCATAACAAATGTAATAGTTTCTTTGAGCAAATCTTATTCCTTGGGTTATTCTTGAACTCTAAGGTTGGATCCTTAAGTCAACTCCATTAATGTAGGACTGAGATCCTACATTCAAGAATTGTCCAGAGCTTTGGGGATAAAAAGTGCTGAGAAAGCCCTATTAATTGACTTATAACAGTTTGCCCTCTTGAAACTGAAGCCCAATTGTAAGCCATAAGGACACAAACTTTCGGTCCTTATCAAGAACCTAACAGAAACTTCCATTTACCTAATCCATATCCTGAGGCACAGGGTTTGGTCAAAATTAATTCTAGGCAATAGGCTGAGTTAAAATCTTGATGGTGAAGACTTGAAGAAACATGGCAGTGAGAAGGGAATGAGCTGCCCTGCAAGCCACACCCTGCAGATCTCTCCTAGTCATAATACTGCATCTCTGAGAGTGTTAGAGGACCCCTGTACAGCTGCTCTCAGCAGAATTACCAGCGCTGGGACCCCCACAAGGGACTCCAGGCCTCAATGTTCGAGTAGGACACCCGGCTTTGGAGCAGGACCAAAAGCCCGAAGTTCTAGTCCAGCAAGATTCTGCGAGCGCCTAGCAGAATCACCTATCAACATATCTGCAGATCGCCATGACTACTCCATGCTCCCACCCAAGTCACTCAGCTGCTACCTACCCACAATGCAACGCACTTGCCCAGCTCCCCCTACTTCACCAGGATCCCCCACCTCACCAGACACCTTGGCGCTGAAAGCAGTCAGCCACCATCTTGACTCAACATTCTCACCTTATTAGCTGGGGGCGGTTCCCAGATCAGATCTCCAGTGGCTGGGTGTACAGGTTTCCAACCTTCCTCACTCCCCAGCGGTGGTAACCCAACACAGTAGCTGCCCAACACAGGTGTGCAGGGCGACCAGGAAGCCATGCCAGGGAGTGGGGGAGGGGGAAGTTTCCTCAATTGGGAACTATTAGGGGAGAGGGAGACAGGGCTGAATTCTGGAGCCTACCAGAGAGACCAGGAACTAGGAAATCTCCAGGCAAGAGAGGGAGATGGTACCCGGCACTCAAGTCATATGAGCCATCCCAAAAAGAGACCCATGTGGTGCAGTCTTTCTTTAGGGACTGTTGGGTGCCACTCCCCACATCCAGGTGCCAGGACCAGTCTTCCCACCCTGGTTACCCCAACCATCCGGAGGGCAGAGACACCAGTTTACAACATAAGACACCACCTACTGGATGAAAAGAGAAGCAGGAAAGATACAGATCTCTAAAGCTAGCTACAACCCTGGTTTGTTTGTTTGTTTGTTTGTTTGTTTGTTTCTCTTCTAATGCTCTATCTTTCGGCCCTCACATCCCCCAAGATATGTGAAACCAAGAACTTTGCATGAAATAAGACTTTGAGGACTGAGTCACCTGAATAATGTAATATAGAAGTGTTGTATATGCCCTATTTTTTCTTTTCCTTTTTCTTCTTTTATTTTTCTTTCTCCTTCCAAATTTTAACATCTGTATTTTTTTTAAATATATATGTGTGTTTGTTTTATATTCTCTACTGTCATCCCACATACTTGCCTAACCTAAATTACTTCCTGTCTATTCTCTTGCTACTAGCCCTCTTCATTAGATTTCTCCTTACACTTCCTAAGATATATTAACTCTATATCCTCACATCCTACCTCCTCAGCACATCATCCTAAGACCCACCTCCAGGTTATTGTCCACCTTAGAAACTGTAACATTTTTACAAAACTATTGATTATATTTTAGATAATAATTGAATCCAACATTTCTGTACATCGAGACTAATCTGTAAACGCCTTAATAACAACAAATTGTTCATAGGTGGTATATTGTTGATATTGGGATCTGTCAACATTGTCCTTCCCCACAAAGGAGAGATCTTGGAACCCTACAAGCGTACTTCAAACCTAAAGGGTAAAAACAATAACAGTCTAGATCCACAGAGCTGGAAAGGAAGACAAAGGATCAACATGAAAAGACAAGGGAAGAAAGTGCCCCAAACAAATGAAGACACCACATCATTAGAATCATTGGCAGCAACAGAAGAAGAAATTACAGAGAAGGAGTTTAGGATATACATGGTTAAAATGTTCTGTGAACTCAAGGAAGATATAAGAGAGCAAATACAGGCAGTGAAAGATCACTTCAACAGGAGCTACATAAAAAAATACAGGAAGCAAAAGATCACCTCAACAAGGATATAGAGGTTCTTAAAAACAAAACAAAACAAAAACCCCATAAATCCTTGAAATAAAAGAAATAATAAACCAAATTAAAACCTCAAATGAAAACATCACCAACAGAGAAGACCATTTGGAAGTAGGACATCAGTCAATGAAGAGAAAATATATCATCTTGAAAATAACATAGACCACACAGTGATAATGATAAGAAACCATGCAGAACATTCAAGAAATAAGGGATAGCATAAAAAGACCAAAATTGAGAGTTATTGAGATAGATAAAGTATAGAATTCAAAATCAAAGGAATGAATAATCTGTTCAATGAAATAATATCAGAAAACTTTCCAAACATGAAGAATGAATTGGAAATCCAAATTCAAGAAGCCTACAGGATGCTGAATGTACAAAATCACAACAGTTCCACACCAAGGCACATTATAATGAAAATGCCCAACATACAGAACAAGGAGAGAATTTTAAAAGCCATGAGAGAAATAAATCAGATTACATATAGCGGAAAACCAATTAGGATAACAGCAGATTTTTCAACATAGACCCTGAAAGTTAGAAGATCCTGGAACAACATATATCAAGCTCTGAAAGAAAATGTGTGCCAACCAAGAATCTTGTATCCAGCAAAATCAAGCTTTAGATATGAAGATGAAATAAAAAGCTTTCATGATAAAAAAAAGTTAAAAAGAATTTATAGCTAGAAAACTGACAATACAGAACATCCTTGGAAAAAATATTTCATGAAGAGGAAACAAAAAACAACAATGAAAATCAGCAGAGGGACTTAGTACCCTAAAGGAAAAACTAATCAAAGAAGAAAATCAAGTCAAGTTAAATAACAAAAATAAACAAATATGGCTCGGAATACAAATCATGTCTCAATAGTAACCCTAAATTTTAATGGCTTAAACTCACCAATCAAAAGACATTGGCTAGCAGATTGGATTAAAAAAGTACCCAATAATCTGCTGCCTCCAGGAGACTCATATGTTAGGAGAAGATATACACTGACTGAAGGTGAAAGGTTGGGACAAATCATGTCACTCACATGGACTGTGGAAGCAAGCAGGTGTTTTAATCCTCATATCAAATAAAGTAAACTTCAAGCCAAAATTAATCAGAAGGGAAAAAAATGGATATTACATACTGCTCAAGGGAGCCATACACCAAAAAGACATAATAATTACAAATATATATGCCCCAAACAATGGGGCAGCAATGTTCATCAAACAAATTCTTCTCAAGTTCAAGAGTCAAAGTAATAACAACACAATAATCTTGGGGACTTTAACACACCTCTCTCACCACTGGATTGATCTTCGGAACAAAAGTTGAATAAAGAATCTATAGAACTCAATAATATAATCAATAACTTAGACTTAACTGACATATATAGAATATTTCAACCTGCATCAAGTGGATAGACTTTCTTCTTAGCAGCACATGGATCCTTCTCTAAAATAGACCATATACTATGTCACAAAGCAACTCTTAGCAAATACAAAAAAAGTAGAGATACTACCATGTATTTTATCAGATAATAATGGAATGAATTGGAAATCAATGACAAAATAAAAAATAAAAATTACTCCTGGAGACTAAACAATATGCTACTGAATGAACAATGGGTTGTAGAATACATCAAAGAGAAGATTTAAAAATTCGTAAAGGTAAATGAGAACATAGACACAACATATTGAAATATCTGGGACACTAAGAAAGCAGTTCTAAGAGGAAAGTTCATTGCATGGAGTTCATTTCTTAGAAGAAAACGTCAACAAATAAAGGACCTCACTTTACATCTCAAAGCACTAGAAAAATAAGAACAAATCAACAGCAAAAGCAATAGAAGGCAAGAAATAATTAAAGTTAGAGCTGAAATCAATGAAATCAAAACAAAAGAAATAATTGACAAAACAAAAGTTTGGTTCTTTGAAAGAATAAATAAAATTGACAGACCCTTAGCTATGCTAATGAAGAGAAGGAGAGACTCTAATGAAGAGAAGGAGAGAACTCAAATTAACAGCAAACATGATGAAAAAGGTAATACCACAACAGACAATACAGAAATTCAGAGAATGGTTAGAAATCATTTTGAAAAAATTATACTCGAATAAAATCAAAGATATTGAAGGCATTGACAAATTCCTTAAGTCATACAACTTGCTTGGATTGAATCTGGAAGATATACACAATTTAAATAGATGAATATCAAGTGATGAAATAGAAGATGCCATCAGAAACCTACCAACCAAGAAAAGCCCAGGACCGGATGGTTACACAGCGGAGTTCTACAAGACCTTTAAAGAAGAACTAATACCAATACTCTTCAATTTATTTCAGGAAATAGAAAAAGAGGCAGCACTTCCAAACTCATTCTATGAGGCCAATATCACCCTGATTCCAAAACCAGGCAAAGACATATTAAAGAAAGAAAACTTTAGACCAATATCTCTAACGAACATAGATGCAAAAATTATCAATAAAATTTTGACAGACTGAATACAAAAACATATCAAGTCAGATTCATCTCAGGGATGCAAGGTTGGTTCAACATAAGGTAATCAATAAACATAATTCATCACATCAATAGACTCAAAGATAAGAATTATATGATCATCTCAATAGATGCAGAAAAAGCATTTGACAAAATACAGCATCCCTTCTTGTTCAAAACACTAGAAAAACTAGGGATAATGGAAACGTACCTCAACATCATAAAGGCTACCTATGCTAAGCCCCAGGCCAACATCACTCTAAAGGGAGAAAAATTGAAAGCATTTCCTCTAAAAACTGGAGTAAGACAGGGATGCCCTCTTTCACAATTTCTATTTAACATAGTCCTTGAAACACTGGCCAGAGCAATTAGACAGATGAAAGAAATTAAAGGGATACATATATATGAAAAGAAAAACTTAAATTAGCACTATTTGCTGATGATATGATTCTATACCTAGAAGATCCAAAAAGCTCCATGAGAAAACTTCTAGAACTAGTAAATGAATTCAGCAAATTAGCAGGTTATAAAATCAACAACCAAAAATCAAAGGCATCTCTATATATCAGTGACAAATCCTCTGAAAGGGAAATGAGGAAAACTATCGCATTTACAATAGCCTTAAAAAATAAAATAAAATACTTGGGAATCAACTTAATGAAAGAGGTGAAAGTTCTATATAATAAGAACTACAGAACCCTAAAGAAAGAAATCAAAGAAGACTTTAGAAGATGGAAAGATCTACCTTGTTCTTTGATAGGCAGAATTAATATTATCAAAATGACTATACTTCAAAAAGCACTATACAGATTTAATGAAATTCCAATCAAAATCCCAATGGCCTTCCTCATAGAAATAGAAAAAGCAATCATGAAATTCATCTGGAAAATAAGAGACTCAGAACACCTAAAGCCATCCTTAACAGAAAGAGCAAAGCAGGTGGCATCACTATAGCAGACCTTAAACTATACTACAGAGCAATACTCACAAAAACAGTATGGTATTGGCATCAAAACAGACTGGTAGATCAATGGTACAGAATACAGGACACAGAGACTAACCCACAAAATTACAGTTATCTTATATTAGACAAAGGCACCAAAAACATGTAATGGAGAAAAGATAGCCTCTTCAACAAATGGTGCTGAGAAAACTGGAAATCCACATGCAACAAAATAAAATTAAATCCCTATCGCTCCTCATGCACAAAACTCAACTCAAAATGGATCAAGGACCTAGGAATTAAACCAGAGATTCTCTGTCTAATAGAAGAAAAAATAGGCCCTAATCTTTATCATGTGGAATTAGGCCCCAACTTCCTTAATAAAACTCCTATAGCACAAGAATGAAAACCAAGAATCAATAAATGGAATGAACTCAAACTAAAAAGTTTCTTCTCAGCAAAAGAAACCATCTGTGAGGTGAATAGAGAGTCTACATCTTGGGAGCAAATTTTTACCCCTCACACATCAGACAGTGCACTAATCTTTAGGGTATATAAAAAACTCAAAAAGTTAAACACCAAAAAAACAAATAAATAAATGGGCCCAATCAATACATGGGCCAAGGACATGAACAGACACTTCTCAGAAGAGGATATTCAATCAATCAACAAATATATTAAAAAATGTTTATCATCTCTAGAAATTAGAGAAATGCAAATCAAAACTACTCTAAGATACCATATCTCTCCAGTCAGAATGGCAGCTATTATGAAGACAAACAACAATAAGTGTTGGCAAGGATATGGGGGTAAAGGCACACTCATATATTGCTGGAGGGACTGCAAATTAGTGCAGCCAATATGGAAAGCAGTATGGAGATTCCTTAGAAAACTTGGAATGGAATCATCATTTGACCCAGCTATCCCTCTCCTCAGTCTATACCCAAAGGACTTAAAAACATCATGCTACAGGGACACAGCCACATCAATGCTTATAGCAGCACAATTCACAATAGCTAAACTGTGGAACCAACCTAGATGCCCTTCAGTAGATGAATGGATTAAAAAAATGTGGCATATATACAAAAATGGAATTTTACTCAGCGATAAAAGAGAATAAAATCATGGCATTTTCAGGTAAATGGATGCAATTGGAGAAGATAATGCTAAGTGAAGTTAGCCAATCTCCAAAAAACAAATGGCAAATCTTTTCTCTGATATAAGGTGACTGACTCATAGTAGGGTAGGGAGAGGGAGCATGGAAAGAATTGATGAACTCTAGATAGGGCAGAGGGGTAGAAGGGGAAGGGAGGGACAGGAGGTTAGCAATGATGGAGGAATGTGATGGACATCATTATCCAAAGTACATATAAAAAGACATGAATTGGTGTGAACATACTTTATATACAGAGATATGAAAAATTGTATTCTATATGCGTAATAAGAATTGTGTTGCACTCTGCTGTCATGTATCTAAAAAATAAAAGCAATTAAAAATAATCTTGATGGTGAGTCAAACTTTTGAAATCTTGATGGTCAGCTTGGATTAAAAAATCCTTAACAATTTGACTTCTCCTTTTCAGTCCAGGCTTACCACCATGTGTAACTTGCAATTTTTTAAAAGTCAGATTCCTCTCTTGTGCCCCAATATGCAAATCTCTTTAACAACTTCTGTTATTCATGTCTCACAGTTTGATATAATCTCCTTCTACAATCTTCCATTTCAGGAAGACAAGTGCTCATCTTCCATGTCGACTCCCATGATACCCTCCCTTCTTCACAAGGTAGGCCTTTATGCATCTTCCTCTATATCTACTACTCATACCACTTCAGAACATTCTGTCCAGGGCAAGCCTACTTTCTATTTATTTAAAGTTCTCTGAAGACAAAGAATATATCAGATATTTCCTTTGCTTTTGCATAACTCCTGTAATACCTGTCAGCATGTCTTGCATTTTGAGGTCACAATGGATACCTGAGAGTTTGAATAGACAAAACAGGATGGAGTGGCAAGATTATTTAATTATGTGGGTACTATGCTAAATGTATGCATTATTAATAAAAATGCTAAATGCAGGGGGTGGGAGAAGTGCCCAATTTTGAAGAGGATTTTCTCTCTCTCTCTCTCTCTCTCTCTCTCTCTCTCTCTCTCTCTCTCTCTCTCTCTTTCTCTCTCTCTCTATTTCTCTCTCTCCATATATATATAGAGAGATGGAGATAGATATGTAGATATATGTAGATATAGATAGCTAGATCTTTGTGTATATCTATAGATATTTATAGATAGATATTTGTGTATACCTATCTGCCTATATATATATATGATTTGTTTATTGGCATCTTTTTTTTTAATCACATAATGTAACATCCACAGGCAGATGTTGTCACTTTTCCCCCATTGTTATATCCATAGTGCTAAGAACAATGCCTACTTTACAGTTGGTGCTCAATGTATATTTGTTGGATAAATTCATAAATGAATGAATTTTGAAAAATGTTGAAAAAAGGGTTTGCTTCACCTAGTATTCATTTTTTTATCAGAATAAAATTATTCAAAGCACATCTCATCCGAACTCATTAGCTTTTCTGCCTCACAAGAACTCTCTGGATGCAAAAGAATAGAAGAAAATTCTAAGAAACAGAACAGGATATGTTTTTTATTCTCAAAAAAAATTTTAATTGGGAAAAAGGAACGTAATTTTAAGGTTGGTTTTCATTTTCCCAATGCTTTCAAAAGTATTTTTTATTAATTTATTTTATTTTACAGAGCTCTGTCAACACAGTTTATAGAGGTAAGTTATGAGCACTGTAGGTCCCCTACAATGCTATTTTCAGTCATTGCTGAGGACTTGTGCCTCTCTAACAAGAGAGAGAAGATATAACAAGCAGGTAGAAGATATAACAATGCTTTTAGCAGTAAACAAAACTATATGCAAAAGACAAGAAAGAAAATGCAGTAACATATCTTTTTTTTTCTTTATAATTTTTTAATAGTTTTAGATGGACAGCATGCCTTTATCTTATTTGCTTATTTTTATGTGGTGCTGAGGATCAAAACTGGTGTGGTGCCTTACACATGCAAGGCAAGCGATCTGCCACTGAGCCCCAGCCCTAGCCCCAGCCCAGTAATATATCTTTGAGTGTCAAATCTGTTTAATGAGCAGTTTTGTTATTCAGATGATATAAAGCAGTTCTCAGGCTCCTAGATACCCATAGCACTGTATTAGAAACAGACCCAATTGTATATGTAAACAGAGAGGGAGAGATTTATTTTAAACACTGGGCTCATGCCATTATGGAAGCCAACAAGATTCAAGACTAGCAATTGGTAAGCTAGAGTCCCTAGAGAGGTGTGTTGTAGGTCCAGAGCCTGAGGATCAGGAATGCTGATGGCGTAGATCCAGTCTGAAGAGTAACAGGCTCAAGACCCAAGAAGTACCACTTTGTACCAGTTCAAGTACAAAGGCAGAAAAGGAAAAAAAAAAAAAGTCCCACTTTTAAGGCAGTCACAAAGGACAGATTCCCTCCTTGGTCAAGAGAATCTGAGACTCTTTGTTCTACATAGACTTCTGACAAATTAGATGAGGTCCACTAGCACTACATAACACAATTCTATTTACTCAGACTACTGACTCGGGTGTTAACCTAACCCCCAAACAGCTGAATATAAAACACAGAGTATTACTTGGCCAAATATCTGGACATCCCATGTTCTAGTTACCATTATACATAAAATGAACCACACAGCCATCATTATCTTTCACTTTTGGAAAAAGTGACTGATCACATAAAGATGTCCAATCACCACTTGATGAGTCATTTAAAGACACCTAATGTATTTTTTTATTCCACAGACCCCATTAACCAAATATAATATTCAAAAATGAATCATTAGACTACTTAGAAATTTTTCATTACAGCAGCAAGTTTTTCTCCTCTCATCCTCTCTCTCTTTTTTCAATCTGACAAATTAGATTCCTTGCAGAGAGGAGTGGTGCATAAAAAAAGAAAAAAAAAAACAAATCAGAGTCTTATTCAGGGATTATGTTATTATTTATAGTCACTTTAAAATTTTATCTATTAATTTCATATCTATATCTTTTTCCATACTTCTCCCCTAGTATGGAGTACTCTGAATCATAGGTATATTTGTATTATTTGAGAGAATATAGAAATGTTATTTTGGGTTATTTTGAAAGCACATCAGCTAAAACTGAAAAAAAAAGCAAAAATGTTAATATATTTCATGTGTCAAAATATTTACTATAATGAATTTTACTTTAATTTAAGCCATAGTAGGTTTTCATTTTCTTCTTACAAGCTGACATGAATATCTGAAGAGTCATAAAAATTGATTTTTCCAAAAATAAGTTATGATTTTTATATGCTTTACAGTTCGTTACATGTGTGATGTTTCCTTTTCTTCAAAGAAACAGGATCTTTAAAACAGTGAAATTTAACTCAATATCTTAATCACTTTTCATATTCCATGAATAAAATATGAATATTTCATATTTTAAGCTCCTATCATATTTTTAATTTGTTTTTCCTTTTTTTATTAGATACTCTATAAACTCTCTGTCACCATGAACCACCATTTTCACACTCAAAGAGGTAAAATGTGGGGTTGATGTTATCCTAACCTCTCATACAGGACCGAAACATTAGAGAGGTCATTTCCTCTGGTCTCTCCTCATCTAATGCTTAAAACATCTCCAAATATCTCTAAAACAGAATTAAGTGGACACATTCACACTGATGACATGCTCATCCCCCTGGTAGTACACTCTACCACTGACGTAACTCTGTTCACCAGAAAGTTCTTTCCTATGTGACTGGAAAATTCTTACATTCTCTCTTGTGGTTTTGTTTATTATTTTGTTATTGCTTACATTTCTTTTCCTTATCCTTTCTCTTTCAAGGAAATAACTCCATATTTATATGGATTTGAGGAAAGGATATGGCAAAGTAAATTTTAGAAATCTTTATGGCTCTTTTTTTAGAAGTCTAAAGTTTTTTTTAAATTTAAGTTAAGGTCTTGGAAAACATGACACTAAAGAATATTTTTCAGAATCTGGAGAGAATAAGAGAAAAAAGACAATACTATGGCCCCAAGATCAGAGGTGTCCTCTCTCTACTTTCCACAAATGCCAATTTGTAAGGCAGTCACATTCAATCAGAGATTGGGAGATAAGCCAAGAGTTAGCTTCATTCCTCCTTTCTTTACCCAAAGTTGATGAAGAAGAAACAGAATATAGTTATGCTGATAAGGTACCTGTACATAATGACCTGTGCATCAATGGGTTGTGGGACTGAAAACCAGGTCGCTCCACTCTCAATACAAGGGTGAGACTTCAGGATTGAGTAATAACTTGGAGAGGGAGAGGTGTCCTTAGTTAGACTGAATTATTTCCACCAACCCAGGGTAAGAAATTAAATGCCAGCAACCACATTACTACAGATGATAAAGAAAGTACAATTTTTGCACACCTGAGTTGTGAGTTGAGTTTCATAACAACTCTAAACTTTGGCAAACACACTGGTGATGGATTTATAATCATCATCAAGGTGAAATTTATGAACATATATATTCCAAACAACTCTCTTGTTCTGGTCTTTAAGGTAGCCAGTTAGCTTTTCTTGGGAAGTCACTTCACATTGATAATCAAAACCATAGAGAAATAAATTCACAGCTTTTTTTCATTCATATCACCATTTAAAACTAGCTTCTCAGCTAGATTTGTACCATTATCTGGGGCTTGTACACAGTAAATTTAATTTATTTTTCTCTTTTTCTGTCTTTTTTTTCCCTTTGGGCTTCATGTACAAAATGTTGTGATGTTCCTACACTAACATTCCTGGCATGTTGTCATCACTCTTCAATGTTGCTCTTTTGGTTTAGTTTATTGTATTAATTTTCCTTTGTCCCTGGATTCCTACTCTCCTGCTTTTATATAGGTACTCCCTCAAATTTACTGGATATAAAATTTTTAATAGGTAGGTATCCTGGACACATACAGTTGTTTGTGAATAGGTATACTTGAGATATTTAATGTTTGTATATTTACCAAATGTAGTATCATGCAAATTTGTGAGTGTATTACATTAGACCTATATTTAAGAATTTCTTGATTTGGTGTGAAGTATATTTGCTATCCCACTCTACGGCATCTGAAAATCTGGCAAAACAATATCATGATGTACCAAAACATTTTTTCAAAAGTTATTGTCAACCCCTTCATCCACAATATTTGAGTTTGAGCATCTTATTACTTACAAGTCCAACTAAATATACCATCACTCACTCCATCTGGTGTATGATGCTCTTCGCTTCTAGGCATTTTTAAGATGGTCAGTTTCGTCTATGTGGGGATTGTAGAACATGCATGAAATGGACAGATTTATAGGAAAAGACCTACCTTCCCAAATGATTACTTCAGGTATCACACAAACAAGAAAACCCATTAATGTGAGCTTCTTGAACATTTTTTTTTCCAATGGACACATGGTCTGCATGAGATGGGATCCACGGTGCAAGCACATATGCAGAAATAAAAGGAACTTCCTGGGATTTCCCTGTCTGTACCAAGAAACAGCCTGCTAAGGTGACTCGATAATATTAGTTTAATCAGTGCTTTCTCTTCTTTGTTCTAGGAATCTACATTTGATCAATTCCATTTCTTTGCTTTTTCTTGCACTATAATTGGCCAAAAGAGAAATTACTGAACTCAAGGTTTTCCTGATTAACCTGACCACAAGTATATGCTCACATGTACACAAACACACACCAACACTAACAGGACATCTTTAGTGAGATCTTTTTACTTCTGCTCATCAAATTTTCCAGCATTATTCTATAGACTACATAGATATTTCTACTTCTATCCAAAGGGACAAATCTTACTTAACACTGCACTAGGGGAAAGAAGAGAGATATTTCTTTTGTTGTTATTGTTGTTGAAGGGAAGAGTAAAGGGAGTAGGATTTATTTAAGTGAGATAGAACTCCCACTGTGCAGGAGGGAGCCTGAAAGCAGAAAAAAACCATTTTGGAAGAGAGATATTTCAATGACATTTTAGAACCTCATGTCCCCATGGAAAGTTATGGAAACTGCTAACTATATCTTACTTCCAAGAGAAAAAGAGACTTTTTGTGCTGCCCCACATCATCTATATCCTGATTTTGATGGAAAAATATTGCTTATAAAGGTAACATTAGCTTAATGGAAGGTGATGGGTACAAAGATGCTTACATGGACTATGTAAGATGTTTTATAAATAGGTTTCTTTGTTTGCAGAATACATGAAGTAATCTTTTGGGAACATAGAAAAAAATTGCTCCTGCAGTTAAAAATGCTTATACCCTGCAAGCTCCATTTTTTAACCCTTAGAGTATTTTCTATGAACTGGTCCATTTCTAATATGTTCTAATATTTCCACAGAGACAGAACTGATGTTCTCACAAATGCCTAGAAGCCAGTAGTGCCATATATAAGATGGACTGGATGATGGTAATTGAGGTGTCATGACTATGTATTGCTGATTTTAACTGAGCAAAAGTATTTTATACTGTGATTTCAAAGAGCATTTTTCTATAAGTTAGCACATTCCCTGAAGTATGTTTTAGGCTCCTTAGAGATACCTCATCTCAAAATTACTAAAGTGGTTATAAATATAATTAGACCTTGAATGAGGAAATATCACTTGTGTTATTCTGTTGCTAGTGTGTATATCCGAGTTTTCATTGTTGACCCTTAACCTAGCTGAAGCCCTTTGAGCTTGACCTGTAAGCCCAGGATCTTGCCTATGGCCACTGTCCCAGTTCATGCTCTGCTCTTCCTTTGGGCTTCCTGGCTTCAAACCCCAACTTTGCCCTGTCTTTGCCCTGCAGGTCTTTTGGTATTCCTAGCCTGATTCTGGAAAAAGTCCAGAATTTCCTCGTTCTCTGGAACACTTTGCCTACGACATATTGACATACTCTTTTTTTTTTTCCAGCTGCTATATAGTCCTTTTTAGAATTCCATGAAATAATTCCGTTTCTCTCTTCCTATTTAATTTCTGAGAATGAAAAAGTCATTTATTTACTTAATCAAGCAAATATTTATTGAGCAAATTGAATAGCTACAGCACTATTAGTCACATGTGCAGAATATGCCTTAACAGAACATATGGATTTTTTCCAAATTAGCTATTTAAAAACTAAAAATTGAGTTTAAGTTCATTTAAAACTAGTTTTTATGCACAATTCTAAGAGTAAAAAATCTTTTAGCAACTTCTTTTATCCCTTTTCCACAGTTTATTCCCCAGTAATAAAAATTAATAACATTAAGAAATGTATATAGACCTTAGCTTTCAGTGAGACAGTGTTTTTGTATATGTATTTTTGTTTTTAATTGACACATAGCCATTGTATATATTTTGGTGTATAGGGTGGCATTTCAATACATGTATACAATGTATAATAATCAGTTCAGAGAAATTGGAATAACTATCATGTTAGACCTCTTAGTTATGGTCATATTGATAAAATTCTCTCTACTAACTATAATTTGCAATTATTATTGTCAAATATAGTTGTTCCACTATGCTACAGAACATTAGTTGTTAATTCTCCTATCCAATTGCATCTGTACCCATTAACCATCTTCTCTATATTTCTCCCTCCTCCATACCCTTCATGGGCTGTAGTAAGTACTTGTTTATTCTCTACTTCTTTGAAATCAACTTTTTAGTTTCCACATATGAAAACCTGTGATATTTTTATTTTTGTGCCTGGCTTATTATTTCACTTAATATTATGTACTCCCATTCCATCCATGCTGCTGCAAATGACAAAAATTTTTTTCTTTCCTATAGAAGAATAAAAATAATATTCCACTGAGTGTACATACCACATTTGCTTTATCTACACATCCATCAGTGGATACCCAGGTTGACTTGGTATCCTTACTATTGTGAATAGCACCACAATAAAACATGCAAGTGCAATATCTCTTTGACATACTTATTTCCATTCCTTTGGCTATATATCTAGTAATAAGTTCAATGGGTCATATGACAGTTGTGTTTCTAGGTTTTCGAGAAACTTCCATGCATGTACCAATTTACCTTCCCACCAAGCTTGTAGGAGAAACCAGTGTTTGTTTTATACTTTTTAATTTTGTTATTTGTTTTGTTCTTTTGATAATAATCATGAACACTGGGGTGATATGATATTTCATCATGATTTTTAATTTCATTTTCTGATGACTAGTGATACAGAGCATTTTTTCATATTGCTGGCCAATTCATATCCTCCTTCAAAAAAATGTCTTTTCAGGTCATTCACTGGTTTTTATTTGGATATTTGGTATTTTGCTGTTGAGTTGTTTGAGCTTTTTGTGTATTTTGGAAATTACTCCCTTGTAGAATGACTAATTTGCAGATGTGTCATTTTATTTTATGTCTCTTCACTTTTCGGTTTCTTATGCTGTGGAGCAGCTTTTCAGTATGACATAATTCCATTTGCCTATCTTCCTTTTTGTTTTCCATTTTTGTAGGGTCATACTAAAAAATCCTTGCCTAGGACAATGTCCTAAAGCATTTTCCCTATATTTTCTTCTGATAGTTTTATAGTTTTAATGTTATACTTCATTGTAATCCATTGTGAGGTATTTTTATATGTGATAAGAGATTGGCGTCTGCTTTCTTTCAGAATATGGTTATCAAAATTCCCAGCATCATTTATTGAAGAGACCTTCTTTTCTTCAATGCACATTGTTGCTGCATCAGTTATAACCAATCAATTGGTTGTAAGCATATGGAATTTTTTCTGGTTACTCCATTCTGTTCCATTGGTCCATGCACTGATTTTAGGCCAGTACTATGTTGTTTTGGTTATAATCATTTGGTACTATTTTGAAGTCAAGTTGTATAATAAGGCCTCCTGTTTTATTCTTTTGTTCCAGGATTGCTTTGGCTACTTGGGGTCTTTTTTAGTTCTATACAAATTGTAGGAGTTTCCGCCCCCACCCCTGGCCCCGCCATTGGTATTCTGATAGAAATTATATTGAATTTAGAAATTATATTGAATTTATAGACTGCCTTGTGGAGAATGAAAATTTTCACATTAACTCTTCTTATCTATGAACATGGATGAGCATAGTGTTTTATTTTTTGGTGACTTCCTTAATTTCTTCTTAGTGTTTTGTAATTTATATTGTAGGCATTGCGAACTTATTTAGTTAAATTTCTTCCTAAATATTTTGTTTCATTTTTGTACTGTAGCTATTATAAACGAGATTACCAATTTTGTTATTGGTTTAAAATACACAAATTTTGTTATTGGTATATAAAATCTACTAATAATTATGTGGATTTTGTGTCCAGTAAAAGTGTTGAATTCACTTATTAGTTCTTTGGTGGCATCGTTAAGTTTATCTATACATAAAATTATGCTGTACTCCTGTTACTCTGCTAATTTTTTTCTATTTTGTACACCTTTTGTTCCTTTCTTCTTCTTTTGTTTATCTTTATGTTTGGCAGTTATTTGTATTGATACTGATTGCTTCTCTTCAGTTTCTGTTTTGAATATCCAATCTGTTATTGAGTTTTGTGATTTTGCATGTTTTTATGATGGTGATTATCATCCTTTCCCTTCTAGTATAGGACTCTCTGAAGAATTCTTCTATGACTGGTCTGCTGGCAATGAATTTCCTCAGGTTTTACTTGTCTTGGGAGGTGTTTATTTCTTATTAACTTCTTAAGAATACTTTTTTGGGTATAGTATTCTTGGTTGGAATTTTTCTTTTCTTGCAGATTTTGAATATATAATCTGTTTTACTCCTGGACTATAAATTTTCTATTTAGACATCTCTTTTTAGTCTAATGGGGAATCCTTTGTAAGTGACTTGGTGCTTTTCTTTTGCTGATCTTAAAAATCTTTTTCTCTTATACTTTTTAACAGTTTGACTATAATATGCCTCCTAAAGGATTTTTTGGGGGTCGGGGGTTCAACCGTTTAGGAATACTACAAACTTCCTAAAATGAAAATATCTTTCCCAAGCTTTGTAGAGTTTTCAAAATCATTTCAATGAATAGGGTTTTTATACCTTTTTTCTGTACAACTATTTCTAGAACCTAATCCCCCATGTAAATTTTTGCTCACTTAATGGTGCTCAATAAGTTTTGAATTATTTCATTTTTAATTTTTTTCTTTATTCTTTAAAATCTGGTTGTCTTATTTCATAAGACATCTCTCTCCAAGCTCAGAAATTTTCTTCTGCCTTTTCAATTATTTTGTTGAGGTTGTGTTTTTTCTCCCAAGATTTTTGATCAGTAGACTTTCATTTTCTCTCTTTTCAGAATATCTCATTCATATCATGCCTTTATCTTCCTAATTCATAAAGTCTTGTTCTCTTGGATTTCATTAAGTTTTCTTAAAAGCATGCTTTCACCTTCCCTGTCAGGCAATTTATCAGTTTCCTTTTATTTGGGATCTACCAATAAAGAGTAATTGAGTTCCTTTGGAGGTATCATGTTTGCTTGGATTTCCATCTTCTTGTTTTCCTATGTTGTTTTTATTTCTGCATATGATGAGTCATTTGCCTCTACCAGTTCTAAAAGACTGCTTTCATAGTCAGACTTTCTGCTGGTGACTGCCCTAGGATGTTGGTTGGATATTCTATACTGTCTTTGGTTCCAGTGGGCACCTTAGTGTAGTATTTGTGTAACATCTTCAGCTATAATCAATGTGGACTATGTTGTGGGTGTCTCAGTGACTAGGTTGTAAGGGTTGTAGGACTGCATCCCTAGCAAGGAGGTAGCCCCATTTGGTGAGGTAGGTTTGCTTGCAGCTCTGGTCACAGTGCACTACAGGGTATAGAGCACTTGTCAGTTATCATGGATTGTGTGAGGGCAGGGTCAACCTGGTGGGACCAGGTGGGTGTGACACAGCATGCCTCGTAGTGAGTTAGGGTTCTTGCACTGCATAAGAACTACATGGGGGCCAGACATCGCCAGGTCACTTGTCAGTGTCTGAGGGGCTGCAAAAGTGATTTTTTTAAGGCCTATGAGGGCTAGTGCTTAGAGAGATCAGCCCAGATGCTTCCTAAGGCCAAGCAAGGGTGAGGGATCTTAAATCTGCTTCCCAAAGCCTGAATGTGGTGAGCTTCTGTGCAATTCTTTACAGAAACTACAGTTAAGCATTTATGAAGTGACATAACTCATACAAAACAAAAAAATAAATAAATTATATCATTTTATTTTAATTAAAATTATTTCCTTTCTTCTCACTTGATTCCAAACCTAATCTATAGTACCAAAGCTGTTCTTCCCACTTGACAGAGGTGAGATCAGGAGACAGTTAAATGGAAAAGACTCTGATGCTCAATTCTTTGAGCCATTGAAAACAGATAAGAGCATTTATGTCTATTTACTTCATAGATGCTTATGCATGTGATTTCTGTCATGTAAAGTGCTATTAGATTGCATAAATACCTACTAGAGAAAGCCACAAAAATATGTATGGATTGGAAGAAATTTATGTGTGACAACAGTAATCATTCTCCCCATGGAGCAACACATGTCAGATCTATGTACCAATAAGTTCTTAAGCCTTCTAAATATGTTTCTGCTTTGTTGAGGTATGAATGAAAAATTAGAAGTTTTATATATTTGAAGTGTACTATCTAATGCTTTGATAAAAGTATATGCTTTGAAAAAAAATCTCCACAACCAAACTACTTAGTATATCATCACCTAATAAAGTAACATTTTTTTTTTTTACTGGTGAGAACACTTAAAGTGGAATCTCCTAGTACATTTCAAGTATACAATGCTTTATTACTAGCTATAGTTATCATGCTGTATCGTAGATCTCTAGATCTAATATAGTCATCTTATAAATGAAAGTTTGGATCCTACGATCAGCACCTTCCCTTGTCTCCCACCCTCCAGCCCCTAGAAAACCACCATTCTACTCTGTTTCTCAAATTGTGGCTTTTTTATTCCAAATATAAATGATATTGTGCAATATTTTTCTTTCTTTGCTTAGCTTTCACTTAGCATAGTATCTTCTGAGTTCATTCACATTGTTCCAAATGGAAGGATTTTCCTTTTTTAAATTTTTTATTCTAATTAGGATTTTCCTTTTTAAGAGCTGAACAACATTCCATTGAATATCTTACATGCTAATAATATTTATACATAGTATTTATTAATAATACTTACATTTCATTATTGTGATATATATCACAATTTTTTCACCAATTCATCCACTGATGTACAGATGTTGTTTCTATATGTTGGCTATTGTGAATAATTCTGAAATGAACACAGGAGCAAGCTATCTCATCAATATGCTGATTTAATTTTCTTTGGATTTATACCCAGAAGTGGGATTTCTGGATCATATGGTAGATGTATTTTTTTATATATTTTTTGCCAACATCTTTTACTTTAGCACAACACTGGTTTTTGTTCAAGTGGATTACTTGATAGGAACAAGTTCATTTGCCAATACATGACTGACTGACTCAGATTAAATTTGTCCTTAACTTTTCACACTAACAAGGCTTATTAGAATATTAGATTTCTTTTTTTCTTATTTTCCTAGCACTCTACTTTGAACTCAGTGTGTATATCCCAATGAGTAATGTGTGTTGAAATATATCTATATTTATTTGCTTAATAAATATCTATTTACCACCAACCGAGTATCAGGCTCCATCCCAGGTGCTAGAGAAAGCTCATTCAACAAGACAGATAAATATTATAGCATTTCATGGAGCTCACATTTTACTAGGGAGGAGATTAAAAATATAAATACATTAAAGTTCAATGAATGAGGTAAAGGCAGGCAAGGGGTAAAAATTCACAATTATAAATAACATGATCCAAAAAGATCTTATAAAGGTGGTCACATCTGAGCGATAAAAGACAAGGAAGTGAGTCATACTAGATTATGGGGAAAGAATGATTCAAGCAAAGGAAATAGGTGAAGGAAAGGCCATAGATTGGAATGTGTCTGGTTCGTTGTAAGAACAGCAAGGAGACCCTGTGGTTAGGGTTGTGAGGGAGCTGACTGGGTAGGGATCTCTAGACTCTTGTGAGTACTTTAGATTTACCTCTGAGGGAGATGGGATGGTTCTGAGAACTTTTGAGCAAAAAGTTGTTACATTTTAATTGATCACTCTGCTCACAATATTGAACATAGATTCAAGAATAGGAAATTATTTCTAAAGTCCTTTCTAACAATATAATTCTGTAATCTGTGCCTTTTTTTAAATCTTTTTTTTTTCTTTTTGACCAAGGATTGAACCCAGGATGCTTAACCATTTAGCCACATCCCCCGCACTTTTTTATATTTTTAATTTTGAGGTGTAATCTGTATTTTTAAGTGATATCTCAAGCATCTACCTAGTACAACATAAAAAATACATAGAACAGTGATAGTTTCAGCAGTCTAGGTGTAACCAGACAGAGTACAAAGAGTTCTTAAGAGATTGAACTTCTCTTGGAACCACCCAGGTTCATGATTGTTTTGCAGAAAGAACAAGCAAATCAATTAACAAGGCATATTTTATAAAATATATATATATATAAAATTATAATTTCCAAAGTCATATCGCATTCCTGATATTAGGTAATGATGTAGGACAGCAAAGAAATTAATATTCAGATGGAATGTGGGAGGCACTCATCTCAGAGAATACAAGTGACACAACCAAGTTTCAGTTCTGTGATTATACATATGATTAGGGGAAGGAGGGTATGTGTGGTATCCTAAGAAGGTGAGCCATTATTATGTTTTGTTAATTCAAACTTTCTTGGAGATCAAGTCTCACAGTGATCCCACTGTCATGACGCCTAGTCCCAAATGTTCCTTTTTAGTCAAACAATCTAGCCACTAATCACTTATGGGTGCATTGTATAAGTTCCCAAGGTGAGTGACATTTTTATTAAAAATATGTCTGATCTCTTATGAGCATACAATGAATGTTCTTTTTATATTTGACTAAAGCAGCATGCTCAACATAATCTGTCATGATTTCAGGGCTCTCCTTTTACTAAGGGTCCATCCCCATGGGCCCATTTTAGTTTATCTTTCTCACACACAACCACAATGGATGACAACCTGTCAAATACAAGTAATTATAAACATTAAAATGTATTTTAATTTTTTTAAATAATTAATTTAACTAATATACACTTTAATTAATATGTACAACAATATGTACCTACTAGTGACATAATCTTTGCCTCTTCTCTGTTTTGTTTGTTTGATTTTAAATTTTCTACTAAAGTACCTTGGTTTCATACATTGAAACATGACACCTAGAAAAATCAGTTTAGTTTAAATTGAATTGGCTGCTATTTCAAGAGTTGTAGGATCCTTGTCAGATGTACCAATAAGTCATTATTTCCAGGAGTGACACTTAGATGTTATGGCACATCCCACCCTCTTAGTTACAAAAAGAGGATAGTACTAACGGAAAAAGTAAACAGAAGCCTTGCAGTCAGCAGTAAATCAAAGTGAAAAATAAACAATATACGTGAGAAAGGGAAAATACATCTCTTATCTGTTTTCTAGTTCTTCATGACTTGATATACTCCTCAATAATACAAAATAACAGAAATAATACAAAATAGCACATAAATATTAGTATTCTCTGGTAGAAAATGTTATGAACAGTTAACATGTTGTCAGATGAATACAAAGCACTTTCATGTGAGAAAGTTGTTGAATGAGAAGGAAATTATATGTATCAGAGAACCTACTGGACTTAAAATATTATCCCATGAGTGAACAAAGACTATTTTGTTGTTTAGCTCTTCTCTTAGGCAAGTTCCTCAAAAATGCACACTGAATGCATCCTCCAATTGACTAATTTTCAGACTAGATGGCAAATGTGTGGGAGAACCAAAAAAAAAAAAAAAAGATAAGATGCCTTTTGATTAGATTAGTGAGTGGAGGAGTCTGATTCATCCATAAAATGATAGGAGCTATATTGGTTCTAATGAGGCATCTAAGATTGCATTTCCAGTTGCTTGATTTTAGATGATACTTTTGGAACTTCCATCTAGAAAAATAAATAAAATTCCTTAGCTGAAATGGTCTTCTTTCTGACCTAAAACTTGAAATCAAGAAAATTCTTGAACTAGGATATTCTTCAACTAGGTATTGATTGGGATGTGGCGGGGAGAAGTTTTTGAAAGCAAAAGGTCACAAACAATGTATGACATGCCCAGGGAAATGGGGACGGCTAGGGAGAAGTTGTGTGAGATTATAGGGTTTGAAAGGGAGCAATGAAACATGGTATTCCATACATGGTCATTTGAGAGATCCACTGATGCACATTATCCAGGCCCAACTCATTTTTCTTCCTTGCACCTGTATATATGTTCTTAGCTCAGTGTGACCTGTTGAAGGTTTCCTAATACCTAAAGGTGTTACTGAACTTTCTGGTCTAATATGCTCTTTTACTTCTCTTCCTTTGCCCTTGAAATAATATCCAGCCCAGTCGTTTTTGTTATATTTACTGAGAGTTATCAACAGGATATGAATTTCAGAATATTTTAAATTTATAACATGAAAGATAATTATAATTTCCAAAGTCACATCACATTCCTGATATCAACATTTTGGCAGTGTTAATAAAATGGCAACTGGGGCAACATAAGAATGCCACTTGAGACTGTGATGACTTTCCTTTGTACTATTGACTCTTCAGGACTTTATGTAAATTTTTCAAATATTGTATATCTTACCTCCAAAGATGATTGATATTAATGATATGGAAGTAAAACTCGGTTAAATTTAACATTAATTAAGACTTATTACAGCTACATTTTCCCACAATAATTCATACTGTAGTGGCTAGTCTGGCATTTGTCAAGACATTTAGGTCCTGACAGGGGGAATACATGGTATGACGAGTTTTCTCAATTAAGTGAGGAATGTTAGACAGCTATGAAATCCTTCTGTAAAATGGAATTTTTTATTTTACTTTAGCATATAATATTTCTTATTTTGGTCCTAATAGATATCATATAGAGATTATGTCTACATGTTACCAAATGTTAAAAACAGAATGTGAAAAAAATCTGAGCGTGTTGAAACATCTGGGTTATTTTAGCTTTCACTTTTCTTAGAAATTTTGTCCACAATAAACAATGCTAATATAAATTGTAATGAATTTGTTCTAAATATTTGTATATTTCAGATAATTTAATAAGTGAGTCAAGTTGTGTCATGGTGATCTAATTGACCAGTGACACTAGACAGGGAAATTGAATGCCCTGTGGGACTCCTTTGTGGTAGATGTGGTCAAGGGAAGGACCTAGGAAAGGAAGGAGAAACTACAAGAGGAAACAAGCTGTTAAAGCATTCTCTTCCCTGTAGTGCAGCAAAACAAATAAACTAACCAAACTCAGGAATGAACACTCACTCAAAAAAAAAAAAAAAAAAACTTGCAAATTTCTGAACTTCATTGAGACTCCTTCTCTCACCCATAAGTGTTGATAATAATGCCCAATTCATTGCTGTGAGAATTAATTGAGATAATATAAAGCATTTAGCTGAGAGTTTGAAAGTGTAAGGATTTACCAAATGTTACTTTCTGTTTACTTTCTCTTATTCTAAAGAAACAAAGTCCAATTTTTATCAAAGCCTTGACTCTTGTTAAATATCGACTTTCTATTAATGATTAAATCTCAGATGATCTTTTATGTTATGTGTTTGTGTTAACTGAACAGTGATTCAAGATGTCCACATGCCATTAAAGTTGATACTATAATTTAATGTAGGCTCTGTCCACTTAAGGAATGATTTTTTTCCCCAAAAGCCACATAGATAATTCACTATAAAAAAATTCAGAATACATATTTCCATAGAAACAATGCTTACATAATCTATCATTTACCTGATGCATTATATAAGGAGTAGTGAAGAACCTGACCACTTTCAATGATAGTCTATGAAAAATGCATTCAAAATTCCAAGTTGAGATTTTGGTAATGTATGCCTACCCCAAGTGGTGAAAATAGATTGTTTCTTAGCACTAAACTACTGTGTGATCTTCTGTAGGTTTAAATAGTAAACTTTGCTCAAGAAGAGTTATTGTAGCTCCAAAAGCTTGACACCAATAATACTAGTAATAACCCAATCAATAAATGGGCAAATGACCTAAATATATACTTCTCAAAAGAAGAAATACAAATGACCAATAATTACAAGAAAAAAAATGTTTCATATCTGAAGCCATCAAGGAAATGCAAATCAAAACTACACTGAGATTTTATCTCACTGCAGTTAGAATGGCAATCATAAAGAATATGGGTAGTAATAAATGCTGACAAGGATGTAACGGAAGGGGTGATTCTTACACATGGTTGGTGGGAATGTGCAACAGTACTGCCACTATGGAAATTAGGATGGAGGTTCTTCAAAAGACTAGTAATGGAAACAACATACCAGTTAGATCACTCCTCAGTATTTATATGACAGAAAGAAAGTCAGCATACTATAGGGACACATGTGTATCTATATTCATAGCAGCACAATTAAAAATAGCCAAGTTATAGAATCAACCTAGGTATCTTTCAACAGATGAGTGGATACAGAAAATGTGGCATATATACACAGTTTCATTCAGCCATAAAGAAAAATGAAATCATGTCATTTTTAGGAAAGTGGATGAAAATAAACCAGACTCAGAAAATCAGGGATCATATGTTTTCTCTCATATATGAAAGTTAGAGAGGAAAAGGGGTGGGGGATTGGGAGAGCCTCTTATAAAAATTGAAGGGAGACCAGTGGATAAAGGGGACAATGAGGAGGGAAAGAAAAGGGGAGTGACGGAGAATCAAACTGATCAAATCTTCTTATATGTATGTATAAATATGCCACCATGAGTTCCACTGTTCTATATAATTATTGATCACCAATTGAAAGATTTTTTTAAAAAAACTTTCTGTCACTTCTGTTGCCATTTTTTTCTCAGTCATCATTAGTATCTTATTTTCAATCTCATTCCTTTGTTCTTCCTGTACGTACACACACACACACACAGTTTTCTCTTTTCCTTAGGAAGAACTATCTCCTCGCTGTTGCTACCACTCCTGACCACACCATTTTAAAATAATTTTTTAATGTCTCCTCTAACCATATCTCCTTTTTGATTCATTTTCTTTTTTATTATGTATATTTTGCTAGTGTGTTATAATAATGCAGAACAGTGGGGTTCATTGTGACACATTCACACATACACAAACATAATTCACTCCATTTCATTCTTCAGTATTACCATTTTCTTTCCCCTCCTCCTTCCCCTTGATCCTCTTTCTCTACTCTGTTGGTCTCTCTTCTATTTATTTTTTTAATTGGTGCATTATAATTATACATAAAAATGGCATTCATTGTGATATATTTATGCATGCACATAGCATAGTTTCTTTGATTTTATTTCCAAGTATTTCCCCCTTCCTTTCCTTCCTCACTACTCATCAGTCCCCTTTCTCTGCTGTGAAAACTAGAAAGAACAAAGAGGGAAAATAAGGAGGAGGGGGAGGGTCTGTCTCCTGACCACTCTTCTCCTCCCTGACAACTGCAAAACTTAATGTAAATTCATGACCTTATATTAATCCTCTGCGTTTCTAAAATAAGCACATAATCTTGCTGGTTTTGAGGAAAGAAGGAGGGGTTAATCAGAGTTTATAGCCAGGAAGTTCATGGAAACTTAGTATCGGTGGTTATCCTGTCCTATGTGTTTCACTCATGTTCTCAGCCCATCATATTTCTCTCCTTTCTCTATGTCTCTCTCTCCTCTCTCTCTCTCCCTCCCTCCCTCTGTCTCCCTGTCCTTTTTCTTATTTGTTTTATTTTGTTTAGGATTTCACTGTGCTGCCCAGTTTCATCTTGAACTCCTGGGCTTCTCAGCCTCAGAATAGCTGGGAATACATTGGCAACTGGTGCACACCACCATGCCAGGCTTCATTTCTTGTGTTTTTATTTAGGCTTTGAGGAAAATTAAAGTAGATATGATTTGTATCTAATTTATTTGGAGCAAATCAAATGTTTCAAATACAGGAACATTTTTTAATACCCAATAATATGTTTGTATATAGTTCGTACTTATTAGGTGTCTGTTAAGCACACGAATGTTATATAAGGTATAATGCTAGGAGAAGTAAACACTGACAGCACAAAAGAAATACAAACAATTACAAAAGAGGAAAAGTAGATGAAGGTGGATGAGAAGTTGTTTCCTTCATTAACTCACAGCCTTTGTGATTCTCAAATACAGTAAGATTGTCACCCCTTCCAGAAAGATTTAATGTAAATTATAATGAGGTTAAATATTATGAAGCATTTATCACTTTTGCAGGGTGTACTATTAAGTGTCATGCATAATTAAAATGATAATTTGGAATGATTCATTTGTAAAACAAATGGATCAAGTCTATAAAGAGATTTAAGACTCTTGATTGTTATTTGTAGCCTTCCTCTCAAATTTGCAACATTTAAACATATTGAGGTCACTCTTCTAACAAAACAGGTGTCTCACTACAAAATCAGTATCTAAATATTTGTATTATTTATATGTTATATTAATAGAAAATATTGCTATTGGATCTATGCTCATTTGGTTCTGATATTCTATTGAAATCTACTTTCCTGTTTGAAAGGAGTTTCCAGATTAGAATTACAAATGAGGAAAACAAATCATATTGGCCGCTCTGCTTACACCATCTTTGCTTTGACTACAGTGGTTTACATTTTCGACAGTCTCCGGAAACTAATAATCACTTTCTTTTATAAGAAACCAAAACATGTTGTTGAAACATGTAAAATGAGAAAATGGAGCAGGCAATCAATTTTTGAATTGAAAAATTTATGTGTTTAAATTCTGACAAACCTACCACCAAATCTTTCTCTACCATTAAAAATAACTACTCTCTGGTATAAAAAAATAAATGCTCATTTCATTGTAGTGTATCAGAGCTCAGTCTAACTCGCTTGAAAGCTGTGTGACTAAAAGTCTGAGGTCTGAAATATTTTAATTTAGCTCCATGTCACAGAACTCCAAATACCTCTTTGATTATATATTGATGTTTTAAGGGAAATTTATTATGTGTTGTTTATGTACATGAATATTTGGGACACATTCTCCATATTCCATCATGAAAATATTTTACATAATTTTTGAATAATAAATGATGAACTATGATCCTCTTCATGCATAGTAAATGTTAAATGCTGCATTGTTTGCAGACATTAAGCCATAAGTGTTATTTGAGATCTTACAAAATCCTGACCCCTTTAAAAGCCAAACAGCACTAAGGCAGGCTTTCCCTAGCAACTGTATTCATAATGGCAATCTCCAACAGTCAGTCAAACTAAATAAACCATCAAGAATTCCAAGCTAGAAATGAGTTGTTGAGGGCTCCCGTTATCATGTCGGGACTGAGGTCATGGAGGAAACCGGAATGTTATTTTCACTAGTGCTGGCCTGCCAGTTAGTGCTGGAATTAGATTTTAGTGAAGGTGAACTTCACCATTGCTGATACCGGCAGAAATGCACTCAAAATCCTTGTAAGGGCATCAGAAAGGTTTGTGGATTACAGAGAGGTGAATTCACCCCCTCTCCTCTTTCTCTGTTCCTTGTCTTGAGTGTCTATTGTTGATCTAGAAAACCATTGCTGTATACCAAGGTTTATGATCCCCAATTTGTCTGCCAATGCTGGGATTCAAACTGAAACTTCTGAGCACAGAGTGTCACGCTCGAAGGGCATAAGCCGTGGTGCATGCTGGTCAAACGTTATAGCAAGGCAATCTTTAAAACAGGATGCTCAAAAAATGATGCTCTTTGCTTTTAGAATGTAGTTGTTTTAATGGGAATCTTTATAAAACATTACTGCCTCATCCCACCTTGGGTCAATAAAGCATCTTAGCAGGTGAAAAGGGCATGCAGTAAAGGTTCTGACCTTCTTCCCAACTACATGATTCCTGCTCCTCAGACCTTTCTCAAAGTGGCTTAGGAGAAGCGGATAGACAAGTGGAGAGTGTAAAGGGGCCATACATCTAGGATTGTATTGTATTTGCTTTCCTGACAATATAAACTGACTCAGATATTCTGATTTTGTCAGTTATTTAACAAAATTGAGGCTCAAAGGAAATGATAAAAATCTACACTTGTAAAATGTCTTTTTGTGGCAACAACAATGTGTAATGAAGATTGCTATTAGGCTATGTAACTTTAAATAATGTTTTTTAAAAATATGAACAGAATATGTGCCTACAGGATAACGTAGCTCATATAGATACTTTTTTCTTCTGCCAAGGAAAAGAATACAGAACTATTATTTAAAGTCTCTATAAAGTGCGTAAGAAAGGTTTTGCATTTCACATCTACAAGACCATTTGTGAAGATAAGATTATTTATACAGAAATAAATCCTCACAGTAGATCTTATGTCTTCAGATTACAATGCTCTTTTCTCGTAGCTAGATTAGCTTTCCTAGTGTTTCCATGTAAATAGTTTCAATATATTATCAGGAATACATTACTTATTATGATTTCAGATATTGCAAATGCAGTTGGCAAGGCAGAGAACCTTTATTGGCATATTGATGAAGCAGAGAGAATAAGTACAATTAAGTTACATTAACATGAAATACAAGTTTTTTAAATAATGGACCTGATGAGCAAGGCTTAGTAGGAAAGGATCTTGCCAAGCTGAAATGCTAGGGCAGAGGCAAGAATCTTTGTTATACCTACTGGGTTGGCAAAAATAAGCCAATGTAGACTTGAAGTCTTGACAACTTCCAGTATTTCATATTCTTATTTTAAAACAATCTTTCAGAATTATTTATTACTTTCTATTGAGCTTAGTGGAAATAACCTTTGTCCTGGATTTTGAGCACTAACAGGCATTTTCATATCAGTCTAACATCAACATTTGAAATACACCCAAAACTAAATATTCTCAAGATTAGAAATAGAGCAGCCTATTACATCATTTCCTCAAAAAATTATAGTCTTAGATGCAAAGGGTCTTTTATAACTGATTTTTGAAGGTTATAATTTTTAAAAAAGGAACCCAGAGAAACTACATGTTCTTTGTGGTAAACGTCATTCTCTCTTGCACACACCCTCACTCGCTCTCTTTCTTGCTCTCTCAGTCTACAGTGGTCAACAGTTCACACAGAAGTTCTGATTCTCACAGTCAACGCATTGGTAGATTGATTGCTTATTTTGTGCATAATGTTGAATGCTGTGAGAGAAGCAGACTACCAATGTCTCTTCCTCTTCACCTCCAAGTAATGGCCAATTGAGTCTGGACATAAGAACTCAATCAAATGGTACCAGATGCAGATTAGCTGAGCTGTGTTGTCAAGTGTAGAGATCTGCCTAGTAAAGCTGCACTAAAGGAGAGGCAGAATACCCTTCCTGTCAAGGGCAGAACATCCAACATAGAAAGAAAGAGAAAGAGCCAAATGGACAACAGAAAAAAAAATATGTTCTGTTTCCAGATTTGGGCACCAGTGTAAGCTGACCCAGTAGAAACCAGTGGGACAGAATTAGAGAAGGTACTCTTCCTTCTGCGGAAGATGGAGAAAGAAGCCAAAGCCTTTTCCCTAACACTTATAAAAGGACATAGTGGGATGTTGATAGGCATTTGCTCCCTTTATGAAAACTCAAGAGCAACTATTATGCTTTTTGTTTCCCCAGAGCTATAAATTGAACCTAGGGCCTTGAACATGCTAGGCAAATACTCTACCACTGAGCTAAATCTTCAACCCAGCATATGCTTTTAACATAAATAAACTCTTTGCACATTCAAAAGCTGTATAAACTCTGCATGATTCTGCTCTCTGAATTGTCCAATTTAATATAGTGTTGCATAAGAGGAAAGGCTCCTAATTTAATGTTTTCCAGTGCATGTTCATTGGCAGATTAGTTTTATTTGAGGGAAGTGAAGAGTTTTATAACCAACTAAGAGTAGTAAATATTGAATTATTTTCTTCAATGAAAGACTTCTCAGAGCTTTTAATATGTGAAAGTATATTGTGAACAGTTGAGAGGGATATAGTATATACTATTTATCAAAATTATTTGATCACCTATTAAAGCTGCATTAGAGGGAAAGATATTCTCTAGGAATATCAGACAGTATCAGTGTTCTTAAAAGTGTCTTCTAGAAAATATTATCCTCGTGATATTCTGACACTTCTTACCTCCAGAACACCAAGGCCATCGCATCAAGATAAATCTAAGGGAAGGATGGAATATAGAAGCCATAAAAAGCCAAGGTTGTGAGAGGGATGTGTTTGTGCTAGATGCCAAAGCTGTGAATTGGAAGCTCTAGATCTAAGTTGGTCTCTGGTTAGATGATTCAACAAACATAGATTATTAAGAAATTATGAAATCTGATGCTTTTAGAAGTACACATTGTTGGGCAATTGTCTCCATATAAGATCCACATGATACCCTTGATTCATTTGTATCACTGGGTAGATCCCTTATGGTATTTAAGTTTATTTTTTTTTTATTTTATTTTTTTTTAATTTTTTTTATTGGTTGTTCACAACATTACAAAGCTCTTGACATATCATATTTCATACATTAGATTGAAGTGGGTTATGAACTCCCAATTTTACCCCAAATGCAGATTGCAGAATCACGTCGGTTACACATCCACAATTTTACATAATGCCCAATTAGTAATTGTTGTATTCTGCTACCTTTCCTATCCCCTACTATCCCCCCTCCCCTCCCCTCCCATCTTCTCTCTCTACACCATCTACTGTAATTCATTTCTCTCCTTGTTTATTTTCCCGTTCCCCTCACAACCTCTTATATGTAATTTTGTATAACAATGAGGGTCTCCCTCCATTTCCATGCAATTCCCCTTTTCTCGCCCTTTCCCTCCCACCTCATGTCTCTGTTTAATGTTAGTCTTTTCTTCCTGCTCTTCCTCCCTGTTCTGTTCATAGTTGCTCTCATTATATCAAAGAAGACATTTGGTATTTGTTTTTTAGGGATTGACTAGCTTCACTAAGCATAATCTGCTCTAGTGCCATCCATTTCCCTGCAAATTCTATGATTTTGTCATTTTTTATTGCTGCATAGTACTCCATTGTGTATAGATGCCACATTTTTTTTATCCATTCATCTATTGAAGGACATCTGGGTTGGTTCCACAGTCTAGCTATTGTGAATTGTGCTGCTATGAACATCGATATGGCAGCATCCCTGTAGCATGCTCTTTTAAGGTCTTCAGGGAATAGTCCAAGAAGGGCAATAGCAGGGTCAAATGGTGGTTCCATTCCCAGCTTTCCCAGGAATCTCCAAACTGCTTTCCAAATTGGCCGCACCAATTTGCAGTCCCACCAGCAATGTACAAGAGTATGCTTTTCCCCACATCCTCGCCAGCACTTGTTGTTGTTTGACTTCATAGTAGCTGCCAATCTTACTGGAGTGAGATGGTATCTTAGGGTGGTTTTGATTTGCATTTCTCTGACTGCTAGAGATGGTGAGCATTTTTTCATGTACTTGTTGATTGATTGTATATCCTCCTCTGAGAAGTGTCTATTCAGGTCCTTGGCCCATTTGCTGATTGGGTTATTTGTTATCTTATTGTCTAATTTTTTGAGTTCTTTGTATACTCTGGATATTAGGGCTCTATCTGAAGTGTGAGGAGTAAAAATTTGTTCCCAGGATGTAGGCTCCCTATTTACCTCTCTTATTATTTCTCATGCTGAGAAAAAACTTTTCAGTTTAAGTAAGTCCCATTTGTTGATTCTTGTTATTAACTCTTGTGCTATGGGTGTCCTATTAAGGAATTTGGAGCCCGACCCCACAATATGTAGATCGGAGCCAACTTTTTCTTCTATCAGATGCAGAGTCTCTGATTTGATATCAAGCTCCTTGATCCATTTTGAGTTAACTTTTGTGCATGGTGAGAGGAAGAGATTCAGTTTCATTTTGTTGCATATGGATTTCCAATTTTCCCAACACCATTTGTTGAAGATGCTATCCTTCCTCCATTGCATGCTTTTAGCCCCTTTATCAAATATAAGATAGTTGTAACTTTGTGGATTAGTCTCTGTGTCCTCTATTTTATACCATTGGTCCACCCGTATGTTTTGGTACCAGTACCATGCTGTTTTTGTCACTATTGCTCTGTAATATAGTTTGAAATCTGGTATTGCTATACCGCCTGATTCACACTTCCTGCTTAGGTATTTAAGTTTATAATGCCTCCGTTAGAAATACTAAAATCTTACCAGAGTAAAGCTGCATTGCTAGTCAGTTTCTGAAACATGCAGGGCTCTGACATGTACAATACCAGCTGTAACAATGAACTTACCTTATAGGATATCTTTAATAGAAAAGGTGGGAGAGCCTATGTCACTGGATTCATATAACTCAAAAGTATAATAAATCCAGTTTTATTTCCAACTACTAATGAAGGGTTGGATTCTCCCAGTCACTAGCATTTTTACATTATCTATGACTGTTCTAGCCCAGCATTTATATATCTCTCTCCACTTTGAAATGCTAGACATCTCTGTGCCACTCATTTACATTTAAGTCAAGCCTGACTAGAATGATCATAAACTGTATCATTGCATATTATTAGGTTTTGTAAATAGCTTGAGTTTTATTATTTGATACTTTTAAATAATTTTGGAAAAAAATCTCTAAAATTTTTCTTTTGTTTTTATGAACAGAATATATTGATCAGAATTCAAGTGTTTTTCAATACCTTAAGATTATTACATTGAAAGAAGACTATTATATTGTGCAATCATGCCTAAGTTTTCATACAGCTTGACAACACATTTGGCATTGTCTCTACAATAAATGATTCAGGATGGAAACTTGTTTTCTGTTCTTATATTTTTCCTTTCATCTCTATACTCTTGTCAGATTTTTTTATTTCATTTTTTATTTCATTTTATTTTATTTTTAGACACGGTCTTTCTAAGTTGCTGATGCTGGTCTTGCATTTGCAAGTCTTCTGCCTCAGCCTCAGTTTATAATCCTCCAGGATTATAAGCATTTACCACCATACCTAGCTATTGTCAAATTTTTTATCGTTATTCTCACTGTACTCAGTATGCCTGACTAAGCTCTGGAAGACTGAAAATTAAGTGGATAGCATTGCTAGAATTATATAGGAATTAATAAGCTAGTATTGAACTACTTTCTATAAAGTAAATGCATGCATTTAGTTCTTAAACTTTGAAATTTCATTTTGAACTGACCAGGTGAATTTTTGTTTAATTCTGAATAGGTCACTGTTTTAAGGTGAGAAAATATTTCTCTACTTGTTTATAAATAGGTATAACATCCTATATCCTTCAATTAAGTTGTGAACCCTGTGAAAATAGATCATCTAATGGTTAGATAGTTGACACATTAAATGACCAATAAATATCTGATGATATTATTTCTTTCCTCCTTACCTGTACTTGATAACATTGTCAATTTTTTTCTGACTGCCTGGAATTACTGGAAAAATTTCATATTGGAGTAAGCATTATAATATATTATGGATTGAATTGCATCACCCCAAAACTTTTTTCACATCCTAACCTCTAGTACCTCAGAATATGACTTTTTTTGGAAATAGGGTCTTTGCAGATGTAATTAGTTAAGGTGAGGTCATTCTAGAATACCATTGATGCTTAATCCAATGCGATCATGTCCTTATGAATAGGAGGAAAGATAGACAAGAAGTAGACAGCTTAGTGATTGACAGAAGCAGATAGATGCAGACACCTGCATCTACAAGTTAAATAACACTGAAGAGACTGATAAACACCAGTAGTTAGGAAGAAGCAAGCAAGAATTCTTTCTGTGATTTGAAGCAATCCACTTTGCAGTACTGTTTCACAGCAGGCCTGGAAGGGAATCTAGTATTTTTTTTCTTTACTTTTCAGGTTTGAGAAGAAATGACAATGAAGTCTGACAAGCTCCCTCTGTTGTCATATGGGAGTAAGCACGGATCCAGGTAATATTCTCCTTAAGGCAATCGCTCCCTCCAACTGTTATCATGACAGTAATAGGATCTCAACTAATACAGCTGCAGTGAAGTGAAAACTAGTAGTAAACTATGGGGCCACAATGTGGATTAGGATAAACATTGGCAGTTGTAGAGATGGAAAGTTGAAGTTGATACAAAATCCAAAGTTCTCCAAAAACGTATCTTTAAAATTCATCAACATATTTAGTGATAGCACTCAATATTATTAAGGAATGATCTTATAAGAACATTATAATAATAGAGGCATTTCATAATGGCATTCCCCTGAAATATTTTCTTTTATATTTGGGAGGAAAGTAAAAAGAAAAGAAGGTAAAAAGGGAGGAAAGAAGGAAGGAAATACCACCAAAAATATCAATGTTTATGTTTTTGTATATCAGTTCAAAATTTTAATTAAAAAATTACTGTGACAATCATGAATTATAACAGCTACACTTTGGTAATTGCTATGTGCCTTCACTAAACTGAACACTTTAAAAGTTTTATTAAGTTTAATTTATATAAAAGTGCTGTGATATAGGTATGATTTTCCCCCATTTTACAGATGAAGAAACTGAGGACGAAAGCTATTAGTTGCATTAAGCCCAGTCACACACTGTAAGGAGCTATATTCAAGCCCAAGTCTATCTGACTGTAAGACTCGTGCTCTTCAGTACTGTGGCTCCATGTTCACAGTTAACCTATTGCAGGCTCTAGGAATCATGGTCCTATTGCTTTTTAAAAAAGATATAATGATGTAAAAACAGAAAAATTGTCATATTAGCAGATACTGAGTGTTTTAATCTAGGCACTATGTTGGATCCTCTCCAATACTCAGGAAAGTATTTGACTACTCTTTTGATGGCAAAAATAATAATAGTATAAGACTCTGCTTGATGCAGGTAGTATTCTCCTCGTTGTAAAAAACATTGAATTTTGCATGTATGTTCAGTGTGTTCCTTGACAACTCTTCCATATCTCACTTTTTACTTTTTTTTAAAATTAGGCTTGTGGGTTTTCTGTCCAAACTCTAATATGTCCAAAAGTTCAACAGTAGGAGCAATGCTTCACTTGTATATAGAAATTTTATAGAGATTTTTAAAACATTTTTACTAGTATAATTAGAATTATCTAACTTTAAAGATCTGCTTATTATTTTACCCATTTACCATCAGAATCTTCTAATGTAAGTGTGGAAGGAATCATAATCACAATTTTATAAATGAGGGAATTAATACTAAGAAATGAATTTGGTTCCTCTTAAGAGAACATCCATCAACAGAAAGTTGAATTAGGGATCCTAAAAAATCAAAGCTCTCCTGAAGGAGAATTTCTTCTACTCCCATTTGCTTTCTAATATCAAACCCTTTCCTTGAAATTTTTCTCTTGCTTCATTTTAGGGTATGTTTAAAGTCCCTTAGTATAAGAAGTAATACTGAGCCATGTTGCTTTACAAAAAGCAATCAAGTCAAAAGTCTTGCACAAAAGAAAAGTCCTGCACGTTTCAGAGAAGCTATAAATAAATATATTATAGATTGAACTACAACAACTCAATCATATTTTTTTTGGTTAAGACAACTTTTTTTTTTCTCCTTAGAACATGGTCAATACAAAAGAAAAAAAAAAGATTTTTCTGGGTGTCTCTGCCTGGGAGTTAGAGAAAATACACATGTCTGAGAAAGAGCTGGGAAATGGTTGGGTGGCTCACTCAGGGTTTTTATCCCCTTCACATTTTGCCTGGAATTAATAACTGTGCCTTCTGTCTTCTAATGTGATTGGCTGCAACAGTTCCAGTAATTTAAAATACAAATAGTGCTGAGAAAGCATGGTAAGGATTGGCGTGTTGTAGTTCTGGAAATACTGAACCTTATGAATGATGTAGCGGTAAAAGGAAAGAAATATTGCCAGAAAATATTGATAGTGGATTGAATCTAAATTCACAAGAGAGGGATTGCCTGGTAGAAACAGGCAGTCCCCTACCCTTTAACACTGCAGTTCTTAACTACTCATTTTCTCTTGGAGGAAAAAAGAAGAAGAAGCAAAAAAAAACCTTTTTGCTGTTAATTCCTTCCATCCTTTTTCATTTTTTATAAACTAATGCTGGCATGCACAGATATTGAAGCTCTGTAAATCAAAGCAAGAGTTCAGGGACAGATATAATTGGATGGACTCTCCACTCTTCCTCTCACCTGGGCTTCTTACATTAAACCTCAGTTTCTATACCTGTCAACTGGGTAAATGTCAATACTTCCCCCATGCAGAGATCATGAGGAATAAAGAAATAGTTTATTTCAAAAACCTAATAAAGCAGCTAATACTCTCAATACCCTTAGTGAATGGTGGTTGGAATTAATTTTTTATTATATTTACTGAGTCTGGGTGCACTTAGGAACCCTATGAACCTAAAACTGTATCTCAAAATACAGCTGAAAATTCCCTTAGTTTTAGCCATGAGATACTGATTAGTAGGGGGCTCTACATTTTAGTAAAGCTAGTTCAAAGGCAGGAGAGCCATGTAGAATTAACAGCACTGCAATAATTTCTCTTCTTTTTTTATATTTTGCTAGAAAAGAACTTATAAGAAAAGTCTTTTATGCAAACCAGGATTTTTTTAATTCATAGAAAAATGAATTCCCTTTATCCACAGTAAGGAAAACTCAAAGGCATCACAAACAAGACAGGGATTTTGGATACATGAGAACTGATCTCAACAGTTTGTAGAAGAGACATAATGTATATAATATAAGGTAGATTCATTGTGAGAACTCACAGGGAAGGAAAGAGGAAGAGAAACTACTTTGTAGATGTGCTTTTTTAATTTTTCCATGCTTTTTCTATGCTTTATCTTCTCCACTTTGCAGAACCAATTCAAATCTAACCCTGGAGTAGGATGAGAATGAATGATTTGATTTAGGAATTAGAAGGAACCAAGTATCGGAACATCTCCCTTCAAATTTAGTTATTGACATTAATGAAGTTATTAAAATAAGAAGGTAAACCTTAGATACATCTAAAAATACAAAATAAAAATAATGTATGTTGATTACCTTTATCCATTAAGAATTACCTTTATCCATGTTATTGAATCAACAGCTGTTATCTTTTCTTTTTTCTAGGAAAACTGGAATTCCTAAAAGATCATGATTGCTTTTAAACCAATTAAGCAAATAAAATCCATTCCAATTTTAGATTTCCTGTCTTGGCTATAAACACATTAAATATAAGGATATAAGGCATAAAATGTGCTGCGGTGCAACTCAGAGGTAGAGAGCACTTGCCTACCATGTATGAGGCCCTGGGATTGATTTCCAGAATTGGAGAAAAAAAAAAGAGAATAGAGTGTGTGTGTATAATTAGACCATAAATATGTTTAATAAGTTAACAGGGAAAGGAGCATACTTGGAACAAAGATAACACTGACATTTGTAAAGCAGCACCCCTTATTTCATTCATAGGTTATTCTGCTTAATGAGATTATATGAGTGTTATTAACCAAATCGTCAGCTTTTTATGTTGTTCTTTCAGAGAATTACATTTTTTTTCATGTTCAGAGGTGTAGCTTTTCAGCATTTTTTAGGTAGAAAGGGTTGGGCACACTAGCCACTTTCTCCTTATTCTACATCTAGGCCCCAGGAATGGAGATAAACCCACCATAGTCAGAGGACTATGGGAAAAGGAATAGTATGTCAGAGATGAGGGCAGGACTCTTTTGAAAAATCTGAACACACACAAAAAAAATTATCTGTATGCCAGAATTCCACAGGTACAGCCTGGGGTCACATTGGTAGCCCTTTCCACATCATGTGCATAGCAAAAAATCAGGATTTCCTTTTGCAATCTCTGAAAGCTGTAGGAGAGGTATTTTTTTAAAAAAATCTGAAAACTTAGTATTCTTTTCTCTCCCCCCTTTACACCCGAATTCTCATTCTCTAGTGTAAACACATACATACACACACACACACACACACACACACACACACACACACTCACAGAGCAAAGAAGCAATCCAGAAAAAAACCCTGATGGTTTAAAGGAAAATCAGGCTATATAGCAAGAAACTCCTACTTCTAAGCTATACCATTATTTTAATGACTGAAAAAGCATGGCTGGTATATAATTTCCTGAGGCTGTAAAGCCAAATACTATTAATAGTTTAATCCTAGGGCCTACTTGACTTGGATACTATTTGTCCACATGAAAGTATCACCAATGACACCTTTGTTGGCCAGTTTCAGCAAAACCACCAAGCCCTTAATGAGCATTTATTATTTATTTGACCTTCAGAGGTCTCAAGGTGCATGAACAGTTATAAAGTCATATGCATAAAACCATCTCTGCAATAAATTAAAATTAAACTAACCATGGCAGCGGTATTCTAGGAGCATAACTTTACTTACTTGGGTAGGCCAGGTGGAAGCAATGAGTTCTGCTCCATGTCCTGAAGGTCAAGAGAATTGGATTCTATCAAACAAGGAAAGCAGAAAACTGCAGAGTCCACAAGAATCACCTTCTAGCCTGTGGCCTGTCAGTAGGAGAATCTAAGCAAGGGGAACCATCTACCCTGTTTGAGAAGTATCAGAATAAAATCTGAGCATATTAATGTGATGCTAAAGAAATTTTCTGTTAAGTGTCTGCATCCCTGCCTTGTTTACCTGCTCTATAATACAGGACAACCTTCTCCAGGGATATGTGTCTTTGCTCCACAGACAAGACATTTTCAGTGGAGCATGGCAAAGATGATATTTTCATCATTTGAACATCCTGACAGTGAAGAGCATCAAATACGCCTTCCTCCACTTAATAAGGGCTGCTTCTGTAAAGAAAGAAAATGCCTTTCATGACAAAAGAAAAATCATAGGACTTAATTGAACGGGCTTCCTGTCATGTATGCAACACTAAGTTAGCGATTTAATACTGAAATCAGAGCCATATTACATATAGTTGAATGGTCAAGTGGTCAATTGCAAGGTTAGCTGCTGCTCTGAAAGCAACCCCAAAGCCTCCTCTTTCAATTCTCAGGAGCAATGCAAGAGCTGAGTCACTCTTTTTTATATTTATTCTTTTTTTTTTTTTTTTTTGAGTTTATGTTGTTCTCAGGTAAATAGTAACAGGACCAACAGACAAGCCAGAGTAGCTGACTTGCTGAAACTCACAAGAATGCTCATTATGGTATCAGAGTCATTTAGGTTCATCATGCCCAACACTTGATATCGAAATAACAGAAACTTCAGAAAATAATCGTTCCAGTGTTGTGACCATACTGGCCTTGCTAGTGCTAAGACTAATCCATTAGCTTAAAAGAAGACCATAAAAATTCAACTTATTTTAAGCTAATGCTATAGAGCTGTGTATGTGATTTCCTACACAGTATTGCAAACATTTTTGCTGTTTTTAGACTATAAGATTTGAGGTTGTGCTTTTCTTTCTTAAATGCAACTGTGGCAATGCTATCTAATGTTTATACCTCAATAACTATTAATGTATCCTTAGCAGTGGGGTAGAATAGGTCAATTACATAGGCACAAACTTCTAAGATTAATGAAAAAAAAACATGAACTTAATCATTCTTACAGTTACTTCTCTTTTCTCTTTCTCTTCTCCAAAGCTCTCTCAACCCTCCACTTGCTTTTTAAAATATTCTCCCAATAATCCCTTCACAATCACATAGTTCTCAAAATAAAATGTGAATGTATCAACCAAAAGCAGTCTGTATGTAGAACCTAGAAGACAGACTTTTTACTGCCTAGTTTGTTTCTCTAGTTTGTCATTTTTTGGATGAAAAATTAAAAATACCATTAATCACAGTCACATAATGTAATGCAACACAATGCATTAATTTCTGGAATAATCTTTCAGAGTGTCTTGCTTCTCTGATTTAATGGAAGAATCCATAAATTAAGAGCAGATGGACCACCAGGTAAAAAGACACATGATTTAATTTTTAAAAACAGCAAATTTATTTTTTCTTAGTGTTTTTATTAGTGTATTATTGCTATACATACTAGCAGGATTCGTTTTGTCATAATTGTATACACATGGAATATGATTTGGTCTTCTTTAGTACCCAAAATTTCTTCTTTCCCTTCCCGCTACCCTTCCGGTGATCCCTCCCTCTACTGGTTTTCATTTATGTATTTATTTTTTAATTGATACTTTATAGACATAGATACAGATGGAATTCACTGTGGTATATCCACATATATACATAGCATAATTTAGTCAAATTTATTTTGCAATTCTTCCCTGTTCTGTCTCTCCTCCCTCCACATCAATCCTTTTGTCTACTCCACTGATCACACTTCTATTTTCATGGCATGCTGCCCCTCCATTCCCCACCCTTTTATTTTGTTCTATCTTCTGCGTAGGGGGATTACATTGAATCTGCATAATGAAAATTCAGCAAATCTAAAGTAGTAACAATAACTATAAAAAAAGTGGTTACCCATTTTGACCATGCCAAGTAGCCTTATTAATCTCTGCATCTAGCCTTCCAACTATAACAACCTCTTCCAGGCGGGCTCCCCTGACCCCCACCAACCCACTACTGTATGCTCAGTGTATCTCCTTTGCAACTTACTCATACACTCTTCATGGGGGCACAAGGAAGAGCTATACTTTTTTATGATCACTCATAACATTGTTGTTGCTAGGCTTGCTTTGGCACTTGAGCTATGTAAACACAGACAAGTTGCTAACCCATAAAATGGGAATAGCAATAGTGCTGGCCTTGCTGGATCAATAAATGAGATAATAGGTACAAAACACTTAGCATTGGGTTTGTACATTGAAAGAACTAGAGAAATTCTAGTGGTCATAATCCAAGTCATTGAAGCCATTGTTTTAAATTATTGAAAATAAAAGACTACATCTGCTACTAATTTGTGCAATTTAGTTATTCAAACCTTCTGAACCTTAGTCTCATTGTAAAGTGAGAGTTGGACTGGATGATACTCCTGCAGAAAATCCCTGATCCTCTCATTGATTATATGAATCTCATTGAAGGCAAGATTTGTGTCATACACTTCTTTCATAATCATCCTAGGTCCTAGTACAGCACATGTACCCAGAAAGTCACATAAGTGAACTAAAATAGTTTATATTTATGTATACGTATATGCTATATCTGCATGTCTGTGAGTATGTCCTTATCTGTGGAACATGAAGAACTGTGCAGGGGGAGAATTTTCCTTGAAGTAGGGCAAATAGGGACCTTTTAGTCAGGAGTCAATTAAGAGTTGAATCTTCTAGAACTCTAGAACTCTTTTGAATAAATAAACAGGATTTGAGGTAATTGCAATGCTCTGGAACTTTCTGCATTTTTTTGGCAAATAAGGAAGTACCCAAACTTATTGGACCTACAGAACCAGGCATCCTATTGACAAGAGCCTGCAGGCTAGTCTGGTTTGGACTTCAAGACACTGGCACCACACTCCTCTGACAAATCCTGGTCTCATTGACCTCTTTAGCTCTCTGAGGATTTCAGTCTCAGACTGTGAGTGATCTCTTGTGATTCCTAAGGTCACCAGGACAGTGACCTTTTGAAAAGTTATTCTTACAGATTACAAGTTTCTGACCATTTTATTTTAAGTAATATTTTGTATTAATCTTAATTGTTCTTTTCTTGTGGAAAAATTTATATGAGAAAGTCTGAGAAGGGCATGGACAGTTATTTATTACTGTACTATTTTTGTTGTTTCTGAGAACATTTGTCTGAGAATGAGCTTTGGGTTGTGTAGACCAGCACCTGCTATTCCCACCTCAGTGAAGTCATTATTTTCAATGACATCACAACTCATTCTATATCAATGAAATGTGACCAGGTTATGGAAGAAACAGTGAGGTTTAGAAACTCCTCAGAATTGTTGATTATATTTTTATATTTAGCTTTTGAAAAGGATAACAAATGCAATAACTGGTCTATCTGCTACATACACATCCATACTGTATTGTTTCTCTTGTACCATCTCTAGATGTGATTATGTTGTATGTTCAGAGGAAGTTATTTGTAAGTCTCTGTTTATTTTGTATGTTTTTTCTAAAGTTGTATTTTTTTTTAAAAAAAAAAAGGAGTCCAAGATTTTTGTACATGTGATTAATGATACACTAATAACTAGATGTATGACCAAATGTGAAAGATCAACAAACAACCAATTTTCGCTATTTGGTAAACCCAATTATATATTAATATTGTGGTTCCAATGTTAAATAAAAATATTTGTCTGAGAGAACTGTCAAATCAGACAAAATACTAGATATACAAACATTTAAAAGATTACATGCAAAGGTAAGGATTTTCTGCATCACTGAATAAACTAACATAAAGTATTATGATTCAGAAAGCACAACTACCAATTGACTGTAAGTTGAAAAAAATCAAATTTTTACTTTTTCTATAGAATAAATGTTAATAATGGCTTCTAATTATTTACAATAGCTTAATTAAGTGCCATATTAAGTCATTATGTTTTCATTCACTTCAACATTCTTTCAAAAGCCTTTTCTAGCATCCTTTCACTTTTACATTCATTCCAAGAGCATTTTTCTGGCATTTACTGAGAACAAAAAGTATCAAGAATTTCCTTGAGAAACAAGATTTGAGGAAAGTCAAAACACACACTTATACAAATGATGACTAGTAAGCATAAATAAGCACATGTGAGAAATTACCAGTATTCCCTACTTGATGACAGTGTGCCAGGCATCATTCGAGGAGAAATACAGGAATTACTAACTTAATCCTCACAACTCTATGAGGAAGATACCAACTGAGAGTGTCCCCAGTTTATAGGAAGTAAGATGTTCAATATTTGCCCAGGGTTAATCCAAATGTTGTGATTCAAACCCAAGTCATGTGACTCCCAAGTCCATACCCTTGAGTATTCCGTAAAGAAAATAGTTTAGCATTGGAAAAACCCTGGGATTTAGGGTCAGAAGATGTTAAATCCATTCTGTGCCACTCACCAAGCTATGAGATCTTAGACAAATCACTTAACTCCTGTGAGCTTCAAGTTCCTTTTTAAATAGAATGGGATAGATGAAGAGGATTTGTACATTCTAAAACACTGCAAACATTAGTTGCTAATAATTTCACTGCAGTACACTGGAAGCGTAAGTATACTATGTATTAGATTATACTGATAAAAAGACTTCTTTTAAACATAGTTCATTTTGGAATCATAAGAAATTACCAAACAAGGGTTGATGGAAAAGTTTCAGCAGTTCATTCACTACTTACAGCTAGGGGCTCATTGTCTATATGGAAATACACTACTCAATCTTTATCAAGAAACTATAGTACAATATTACTAAGTTTAGATGCATTACTTATGCTATTCTAATAACAAGCACTGACCCCAACAATGGAAACACATTGAAATAGCAAGAAGTTGTTATTAGAACAGTTTGAAAGATATTGGTAATGGTTATGTCAATATGTAATTCATGTCAATACTGCTGAATGAAGAGGCATGAGATTTATAGAATGAAACTTGTTTTTTACAGTAGATATGTACAGTTCTCTAGCACTTTATAAATAATCACATATAAAAAGCTCATTGCTCAGATTGTGTGAGTGAGTACAGCATATTTAAACCCCTTTTATTGTTGCTGCTATTGTAGTTACACTTTCCTTAGAGGCCTTCCTTCTAGTGGTAAAAAGACAACTAATATGTCCAACCAAACAGAAAATGAATATGTGATGTCATTTTCATTTAAACCATCCTCTGCTATACAGTTTTAATGTAATTTACTTTTATGCCCATCATAATAATATTTATACGACATTGATCAGCATTCTTTCACTTTAAGTATATTTAAAATATCCCTAAATTTAAGAAGTCAACATTAACCTGATAATAATATCATTTTATTACCTACTCTAATTAGTGCTTTAAAGGGAAACTGTATTGTTCAAATATAAAATTCAACCTATTAACCTAATGAATGTCTTTTTGCAAAAGTGTTGTTAAAATTTTTAAGGAAATATAATGAATTTGAGAAATAATTTCATTCAAACATAATCACCATTTTGAATTCCAGGCCTCAGATTTGTCAGTGGTTGTGTATGCAGTGAAAATTTACAATCAAAAAGAGGTAAACTTAGAATATAGACTTTCCCACACTCTCCTCTGTTTCATCTACGAGAACTTCATAATGCCAAAATGAACCAGTATATTTAAACTGGTATGTGATATAAAAATGAGAGAGCTATTGAAAAGGAAAACAAGGAGCAATAAGATCTTGGGGAAGAGAGGCTTTTCATTTTATTTTTCATTTCCACCCACTCACTCAATGCACACAAAAGTGGCTCATTGACAGCAGAGAAGGAGACAAATCCAGTCTAGTGTGATCACCAAAACACTTTTTGAGAAAGAGCTAAGAACTGAAGGTCAGATTCTCTCAACTCTAGATTGTAGAGCTTGGGAGAACATGATTGTTTCATGTTTTCTATTACTTAGCACCAATGACCACCTTCATTAAAAAATACACTGAGTAAATTATATTAGGTTTAAACAAAAAAAATTAAAAATACATTTAGGTTTCTTCCTTTTATTTTTCATGTTTGTTTTTTAAATGTATTTGAGTGCAAATCAAAATGAACAACATCAGAAATCTCCAGACACAAAGGCCAAAACCAATATGAAGCAAAGGACTAAACAAATACATGGTCCACCAGCACTGACCTAGATGGAGAACCCTTCTAAATAATTTACACTCATACTTTCACTTCAGTATCTACATAGCCCAGATAAGCTGCCTGGAATCCCTAAAATCACCAAAAACATTCCCAGGTCTTCTCTTTTCTTGGGAAGCACAGACATGGTATTATAACTTTCCCTGTTGCTTATCTGCACATGGAGATTTCATGAAATCTAGCCCTTTCCAATGTAGGAAAATAACAATTTTGTCATAATAGAACTCACTATTATCTCTTTCGAGACACTCAGGGGAAAGAACTTCTGATGTCCAAATTTAACCTTGACATTCTCTACCTCATAACTGCAGTCATCAACAGGAAAGTTACCTGGGATCCCACGAGGTCAAAATGGAATCAAATAAAAGTGCACAAAACATTTTCATAAAGTGTCACATTTCATTTGTACAATAACTCTGTGAGGTACATATGCAAATATCTGTTTAATTGTTGCCATAGCTCACATCATATAAATGAGGAAAACTAAAGTTTAGACAAGTTAAAGGATTTGCTTGTGGTTTATAATGCCCGTGATATTTCTTCTGTGTCTTGCCACCTAAGATATGCCCCTATGTGTTTCTTAGAACAAATTCTCTGTAATTAATACGAAATCCTGGTGGTAATAGAAAGATTGAGAGAGAGTAAGAGGTACAAGATCTCCATCCACCCTTCTCAGAGTTTCTTCAGCCTTAGTATGTTAGAGTATTATCTGTTGCTAGATACAGTCCCTATATGTATCAAGGTTCTCTCCAGGTATGTTTCAAGCTATACTGAAAATGTCATACATTTCCAGACACTAACACTCAAAAATGATACACAGCTCAGGTTTCTGGCATTCCTTAAGCCCATCTGCTAGTGTGGCATGGTGCCCATTCACAAGGTAATAAGACAATTTCAGGAACACACAGATGCCAACCATACCAAACTTAAAATGCTAACCTGCAAAATGAAGCAAGCAGCTTTCTTTTTCCACAATGAGCAGATTCTCTTGAGTCAGAATCACCAAATCATACCTTTCATATATTCTATTAAGTGAGATCACATTAGTTGACATAGGGTAGAACACACAGAGGAGACCACTATTACTAATTCACTCTTGACTCATTTCTATTTGTAGGTTACAAAGAGGAATTAAGGTAAAATTCTGTAGAATAAAATCCTGGCATCTTTGCTTAAGCTGAAAGACAGCATCTGCCGTGGAGAGAATGAGTGTTGGGGAGAATTCCTAGGTGCATTTTCCAATATTAGGAAGCTTCATGCCTCTGTTTACTTGTCACCAATCAAATCTGCAGTAGTAGGTGGCTTCGGCAAACACAAAGGTTCAATGTTCAGATGGGATTGTGTTTTCTGGAGATGTAGATGTGGTACCTTTAGTGACTTATCTGCTTGAGAATATAATAATGAAATTATGGCTAACACAATTTTCCCTTTGAATCCTAGCAAGCATCATCTGACTAGAAGAGTTCACATGGTTCTTCCATTGGAGACAAATGATTCAGTCAGTGTTCCTTCACAATCATGCTTTTTATGCCTATTTTTGAGATGGAGAGTTGTTTTAAAAAATAATAATTATAGTAAGAAGAGAGGTTAAAATAAAGGGGAAGAAGGAAAACAGCAAGGAAAGGAAAAGTGAGAAAAAAGAACACAAATGTATTAACCACTAACCTATGTCATTCATTCTTATGGTCAGTTCTGTACTAATTCTAGAAACAAACTTCATCTTTAATGAAGACATTAATGAAGAAATTTGTCTATTGGATTTATATTTGTTTGTAAAAATTATGTATCTTTTTTGTGCTTTCTCTATAAACCCATATATTCTGGAAAACTATGGGGCTATGTATGTGCTTCTTTTTCAAAAATAAATATATACATAATTCCAGTTTTAAAACTACACACACACATCATACTAGAAATCATATACTATATTTCAGTATAATTCTTGTAAATGATATTTATTAGGTGGCCACTAATAATATTTTTTCTATTTTTCAAGTTTTAAAAGAAGGAAGTTAAATATAAAATGATTCATAACATAAGAATATACATAGGCGTAAATGTATTTCAGTATGTCTTTAATAGAGTTGTTTTATTTAATAGAAATGATGGCTCTATTATAAACAAAATTGTTCCATTTCCAAAAATATTATTTATTTATTGTTTTAATATTTGTTCAATATTTATTGAATAAGTAGAATATTCACATGTAAGTTCCCATCCTCAAGGAATAATTACTAAAATTACAAGACTGGAATCATTTAAAATAATTCTATTTTTAATCATTTATTCAAAAAATTTTAATGAATGTCAACTTTATATCAGGAATTGTTTGGGGATCTGATAATGTCATGAAAATAATTTTTGTCTTTAAGAAGTATTTAAAAGTATGAGATGAGAAAGAGACCAGAAAATATACACATATGTTTAATGATAGTTTGTATAGGGAAGCAGAAAACATGAGAGGAAATTCCTTTGCATTTATGATTCAGGAAGACATTGGAGGTTTATGAAGCTTAAGCTATAAACACAGGAAGACTACTGAAATTTTGCCAGAATTGTATACGCATATGTGCATGCTGGCATAGATAGAGGTTACTTGCTAAGAGGACTGGCAATCCATCCACACACAGGTAATTTCCATTTCTGCCAGTCATGGAATCCATCATTAAGAAAGTATAAAGGCAGATAAAAAGAATGTAAACATCAATGCAGAAAATATTCAGAAATTCAATTACAAAATGCTCTGATAAAAGATATATCGCTGCTATTTGTACGTCTCTTCATAGTGCTACAATGCATTTTATAGTTTTGTGCATCATGTTGAGATTCATTAAAAGAAGAACCAAAATAAATTCAGAAAAGATTAAGCGATTAAAAGAACCTGTTGTCTCTTACTAGACAAGAAAGATCCCCTAAAAAAGAAAAGGCTTAGCTATGACTAAGATATTGCTATTGCTGGGTGTGAGAATAGAGGATCCATCTATACTCCAAGTAGGGCAAGGAGGAGAATTATATTTTTGGAAAGAGGAACAACACGTTATCTGCCATCAGATAATAGACTAATTTCCTCTTTCTCTCTTACTTATATATTCATCTATAAAGACTGTATATCAAGGAAGGGATTAAAGAAGGAAGGAAATCCCAAATCAAAGGATTCAAGCTACTTTTAATTTTCTCTCTAGTACTAAGGATTGAACTCAGGTGTGTTCTATCACTGAACTACATCTCCAGACCTTTTTATATTTTGATTTTGAGTAGGGACTCCCCAACTTGCCAAGAGTGCCCTCAAACTTTCAATCCTCCTACCTCAGCCTCCTGAGTAGCTGCAATTACTGGTGTGTGACACTGCAACCAACTTTACCCTACTTTCAGTTTGATAAATGAGATTCACTTGAGGATGGGGATGTTTTAGATCTATGCCCCAGGGAAAAAGTACTCAAATTTGTCTGTTAAAGAATCATCCCTGGGGCTTGTTAAAATCAGAATCCAGAATTCTTCCTACAAGATTTAGTTGGTCTGAAATAGGATTCAGCAACTTTCTCAGATGAATCTACATAGAAGATTTAAAGCACACTTTGAGAAATGTTGCTTACATTAAATCTCTCTTCCAGTTTTAAGATTTATTTGCAAAGATTTAGTTCTGAAGTTCTATTTTGTTTTATTGAAGAAAGAGAAATGTCCATTTTTCTAAAGTTCGCATTATATATGTACACATGTATAATATATTGAATTATACATATGTACACATATATAATTCTGCTTCAATTTTAACCTAACATTTGAATGAATTCCTCAATACATATCATTATTTTCTGAAAATGATGACTGCTTCTTAAAAGAATGTCAGTACTCGGGGAAAAAGAAGAAATGTAGACAAAAAACGAAATATATATATACATATCTACATATGTACATATTTATGTATTTATGGTGATGTGTCTGAGTCACCTTTATGTTTATCATTTTTAATTTAGTCAAAGAAACAAGAGTGAAAATTTAATTATTGGAAAATTTACATATTTTGAATCATGAATATTTCCCAAACCTAAGATAATGGCTTAAAAAGTAGAAAGATATTTGGTCTGACTTAGTGTCCTTCCACCTCTATCAATTTAATCAGTTGTTGACATTAAAAAAAAAAAAGAAAACACCTGTCATCAAGACCTGTCAATTTAACTGAACAATAAACAAGGAGAACTCCATGGCACAGTGTTTCAGCTTGGCTTTACAGCATGAGTGAGTAACTTCAAATCTAATTAGGTTGGGAAATTTTAGCCTGTACAAGTCTGAAAAATATTGAGCAATTTCCTAGCAGTCCTGACACTGATTCCAGGCATGTAGATACTAGAATGAAGTTTAGCAAGGTACAGGGGCAAAACACCACTAGAAGTGTGAGGGACAAGAGCATGGTGTAATAAAATGTGCAGAGACATGGGAGCAGGATAGAACTGGGTAGAATGCCTAGTACTACCATTTACTAGAATTCTAGCTTTCCTGCAAATCATTCATATTCTTTGAGACTCAGTTTTCTTACCTGAAAATACAATTAATAATACCATCCTAAAACTTACATGAAATAAGTTTAAAAACCTCACTCAATGGGTGACACACAATTTCTAGTCTGTTCATTCATAAAGATGACCTTCAGGCTGTTGGATATACGAGCAATAAAATAATCAGCAGAAAATAAAAAATAATAAAATAAAACATAATGTAGCTGCTTGTTGTTATGTTCAGCTCTGCTCTGTAACTGAAATATTACCCAACAATTGGTTCTAAATACTATCCTGGCAAAATATATGGAAAAAATTAATACTTGGCTATTTTTCTGAGAGGATTTGAGATTTTTTTTCTAAAGACTTCTTTCAACCTAGCATACTAATATGGTGGGCTAGCCTGATCCTATTTTGAGATATTAACATCTTTTTTTTTTGGACATCTCTCACATTATTCTTTTTATCTATTACTCTTACTACACCATTCAAACTGTATCATCTTCAAAATCTCAAATTTGAATTCCAATCCCAGACAAAAAATAGTCTTATATAAAAGGTAGGGGGAAAAGACATGATTTTTGAGAGAAATTCTGTTTTTGCAAATTAAAAATAAGAGGCTTTAAGAATGCACAATGGAGTTTATATATACATATCACTGTTGGAAAGAATATAAGATAAAGTAAAAGTTGCTCTTGAAAATACAGAGAAAGATTAGAAATAGCACCTGGAGTAGAGGAAAGAGAAGAAATGGAAAGAGATAGTGGTAGAAAAGGAATTTGGGGCATAAAACCAGAAGTAAACAAGGTTCAAGTTTAGCCATAGTTGTGGAGACCTCCTTCAACCTCCAATATTTTCTTCTTTTTAATATTTTTTAGGAAAAAATAAATATTACTTATAATTAACAAGTGACATATTGAGACAGCTCTGAGTGGTTCATTAATTTTTATGCAAATTTACACTGTATTGGTTTTATTTTTTAGTTATATATGATGGTAGAATCCATTTTAACATAATTATAAAAGCATGGAATGCATAATGTTCTAATTCAGACCCAAGTACCTATCCTTCCCCTTTTTTCTCCCCTCCTCCTGTTCCTTTCTCTCTATTGTTCTTTCTGCCATTTACACATAGTTATTTTTATTTTTAATTATTTTATTGTTATTTTAATTATTTTTTATTTTTTTAATTTTTTTAAAAAATTTTCTCCTTTTTCTTAAAGAAGTTGGTGCCATTATGATGCCCCTTGGAATAGGAGCAATGAGTAAGATGCCTATGGGATTAGATGTGAAGACACACTCTCAGAGAGCAGATAACAAGCATGACATGAAAAAATATCCAAAAGAGTCTGAAGCCCCTAAGAGGGACACAGAAAGGTGAGAGAAATTCAAGACACCAAGAGAAATATGCATAGGTATTGATGGGACACCTTGAAAAGAGGCAACTTGGAACACACAAAGTGAAGACTACATGATCACATCAGGGAAAGCTATTGCACATAGGACCACCAAGACTGAGCACAGGAAATTATATCCCAGGGAAGACAGAATATGGATGTGGAATACCAGCCTCCTCATCCAAAACAAGATCTGGAGTACTCACCAAAAGAAGAGGGAAAGAAGAGATTCAATAAATCTCCAAAACAGCTAAAAAATTGGAAAGACCCAAGATTTCCTTGAATCTTAGCTGGGTCTGTTTTGATTGTATAAGAGTTAGGTCCTGGAGAGCTAAAGTAAGTTTGTTTTAAAATAAAATATTAGCAAAAGTTCAATTTGTGCTGGCTAGAATTTGTGTCTGTATTTCCTTGTCCTTAGATACAATGTCTGCTTTGATACATAGTCAACACTGATTTTGTAAGATATAATGCATGTTTGATGATAGCAAAGAAAAAAACCTAAGATGTTTTGGGGGAAAATGGAAAAGGGAACAGGGAAGGAAAGTTACTATTGCTATGGAAGCAGAAGCACAAATGGCCCTCATTAGAGTATGACATGAGCATGATTTCAAACTCTTTAAAAGGTATAATTATAATAATCAAAAAAGCATTCTATTTTTAAAACAATCTTTATAGGTAGATATTTCTGAAATACCTGTAGTATATAGGTATAGCTAAAGCCATATTTCTGCAGATGTTGTAGTTTTCACTGTTTATATTATCCTTTCTTCTCCTGAGAGAAAAATATTGGCAAAATCATTGGAGGTGAAAGGCATCTTGTTTTGTGTGTGTGTGTGTGTGTGTGTGTGGGAAAGGGAAGGAGGGCACAAGAGTGTAGAAGGGAGAGTTAGGAGATTTAAGAGTTAGGTCTGTGATACAACAGCTGATAAGTTAAAGTTCAATATCATCATGGACAAAAGTTAATTCTTTTATTAAAGTTCCTGGGTTTATTAATTGAACTTGTTTACATGGCCCAATGTTTCAATTCTTTTCTGGTGGGGCAGTTTTATCCCAAAACCTTTCTGTTGCACTTGCTTTTAGATTTCTTCCTATCTCTAAGGAACTGAAAATGGCTAGTAGGACTACCAGGGAGTATCTAAATTTTTCTTAAATAGCTGTTTCTTCATCAAGTAGATGTAACTCTATTCATTCATTCATTCAATCATTCTTTCAACAAGTATCTCTTATGTGTGTACCATATGTCCAACTGAATGTTTTATTATTTTGAACTTTTTTAAACTTGATAACAATCTCTTTATTCATCTTCATATTATCTAGAGCTAATCAGATTCTCCATGATTTGCTTAGATTTGAAGAATTTAAGCATTTTAATTGATGTTGAGAATAATAGTTTCTATATCTCACAGCCTTGATTTCTTCTGAAATGATGGCCTCTCATCCATACTATGAACTATTGGAACTTATGAAAAGCAGATTCTCAAAATAAAGATATTAAATTAGATCATGAAGTATCCAGATAGCCTACAAAATATTCTATCTCAAAAATGACAAATGTAATGGGCTATTCTTGTTGTTCAGACACAGGTTATGTAGGCAGTTGTTTCAGTTGTTCAGTACCACAATTCTAAAGCCACTGTTCACAAGAATCACAGTCAAAAGTGGATTACTTGCATTGTGCAGAATGGTCTTCCTACACAGCCATTCTATAAACTCCACCACCACCAGGACCACCTCTGTTCCTTTTTTCCTCAAATACATTTGTATTGGTTTATCAATGTGTGGCTCCTTTCACAGAATAGGAAATAACTTATGGTTGATCTAAGCCAGTCTTAGGAGTCTTACTCCTCTTGCCACTCCTAGTTTAAGCACAAAAATGTGACCCAATAATGGTAAGAGTAACTCCAAATGCCACAGTCTGGCTGGGCACAAATCACGAGCCACTGAAGCAGAAACAGATTTTATTTCTGAACTCCACCAGCACATTCCACACACGCTCCTGGGAATCCTCCTGAACGCCATGCGGCTCATCTGAGAACCAGCAGCCGGAAATATCCCTCCTCTGGCACTTCCCCAACCAATCGAAACTCTCCAGGAATCCCCACGAGAGCTCAACTGGAACTCAATGGGAACTCCGTGAGAACTCGCTGGTGTCACCTCTCAACCACTACTTCTGGCAAAAATGCCATGCATCATCCCAACTCGGTTGTGGCCCTCAACATCTCCCCCTTCTGTTTAATTAAACAACAAGCAATGTGCCTTAGGGACTGTGCCTGTTAGGCTGTCCAATACTACACATGGTCTTTACCCATCATCGGATGAGCTGACCTCTAAGCGTCAACCTCCTGTCTTAAGTTGGTACCACTGCAATTGGATCATACCCGTCACTGACTACTGGTCCAGCATACAGCCATACTTATGGATAGGCCTTTGTACCAGTGCGGGGGTGAGGTTCTTTGCCTCACCTCTGTTGGCCCCCAAATTTTAGACTATCACTAGCAGAAGGGAGGAGGATACAGAAGTGCCACGACACCATCTTGACTTGTTTACAGACCCTAACACCATTGATGGCATCTTGGTTAAGGTTTCCTTAAAAATAAAAACAAATATGTTTAGGATGTACTCTAATTCCACTAGATAAGGTGTTTTTATTATAATTATAATTTTATAATTGATGGGCTTAACTGTTACTAGAAAATACATGCACTATTCTCCCTTCTACCCTCTTGTACCCTCCTTCCCTTTCCCACTTGCCCTCTATCCCCTTCCTATTGCCATCTATCCTAGCTGGTGACCTAATGCTGGGTTCAGAAAATCTGACTATTACAATAACTTAAGACAACGAGCAAAAAATGCACACAAACACACAGAAGTACCTTTTTAAAATCTGTGTTGGCTCTTCGATCTTAAGGGTCCATGGAAAGAGAGAAAGACATTGGATTTCTTTATTCTTATATAGGGGACACACAAGGGGAGGTTCCAAGGAACATTCTCTCCCCAAAAGGGCAAACGGGTAGGATTACAAAGGAACAGATTAGTATAACTCAGCCCCAGTTTGTGACGCCTACTCCTGAAGCTATACCTTGTTATCCAAGCTGAGGTAACGCACAAGCTACTGTGACATGGCACCACCCTGCCAGACTGAAGGCAATAATTGTTCAGAATCTGGTGCATCAGAACTTAAAGGCTTCTGCATCTAGGACAGCTCCTGACACCTTCCCATCCTGTAATAGTACCTATTCTACATTCAGGGCATCTTTTTATTTTTTAAAATTTTTTAAAATTTCTACATATGAGAAACAACATGCTATGTTTATCTATTTCTGGTTATTTTTGCTCAGGATGATAATCTCCAATGGCATAAATTTTCCTGCAAATTTCATTATTTCATTCTTCTTTATAGCTGAGTTAAAACTGCATTGTGTAAATGTATACCAGATTTTTATATCCATTCGTCTGTCAACAGACACCTAGGTTGATTGCATATCTTGACTGTTGTGAATAGTGCCACAACAAACAAACATGTTTGTGGGCCTCATTTCCTTTGGGAACATACCCAGGAGTGGATGACATGGTATTTTTGTAGCTGTTGTTGTTGTTCTTCTTCTTCTTTTGTAGTTCTATTTTTAGATTTTGAATCACTTCCATACCACTTTCCTACAGTCCCTATCCTAGGTTTACAGCCCTACCAAGAGTGTATGAGGCTTCCTTTTTCTTCACATCCTCACCAGCATGTATTATATTTTACTTTCTTTTGATAGTCTTTCTGACTGAGATGAGAAGGAATTGCCATGATGTTTTGATTTGCATTTCCCGAATGGGAAAATTTTTTGAACAATTTTCATATATTTATTAACCATTTGCACTTTTTTTAGAGAATTGTCTGTTCAGATTATTTTGCTTGCATTATTTGCTCTTTTGTTGTAAACTTTTTTGAGTTCTTTGTGTATTCTGGATATTAATCATATGTCAGATGAATAGCTGGTAAAGATTTTTCTCCACTTTTGTAGCTGTCTTTATATTCTTCTGATGATTTTCCTTTACTGTGCAATAGCTTTTTGATTTGATGTAATCTCACATGTCAATTCTAGCATTTATTTCCTTAGCTATTGGCATCCTATTGGGAAAATCACTGTGATATTATATTGAAGGGTTTCCGCCTTGATTTTGCTCTAGTAGCTTTGAAGTTTTCTTTCTTACTTTAAGGTCCTTGATCCATTTTGAGTTGAATTTTGTACAGGATGAAAGAAATCAATCTAGTTTCAATTTTCAACATATGAACATCCACTTTTCCCAGTGCTATTTGTTGAAAAGATTGTCTTATCTCCAATGTATGTTTTTGGTTCCATTGTCAAAACTCAGATGGCTGTAAATGTAGGGCTTTATCTGTTTCCTCTATTATATTTCATTGGTCTATTTGCATGTTTTAAGGCTTGTACCATGCTGTTTTTGTAACTATGGCTCCATAGTATATTTTAAAATCAGTTATTGTAATGCCTCCAGCATTGCTCTTTTTGCTCAAATTTGCTTTGGCTATTTGATGTGTCTTGTGCTTCCACATGAATCTGAGAATTTCTTTTCTAGTTCTCTGAAGAATATCATTGATAATTTGAAGTACATTGCATTGAATCTGTAGATCATTTTGGTTGTATGGCCATTTCAATAATATTCTTTCAATCCTTAAACATGAGAGGTCTTTCCATCTCCAAGTGGCTTCTTAAATTTTTTTCTTCAGTGTTTTATAACTTTTATTTTGGAGGCTTTTCACCTCCTTGGTTTACTTTATAGGGCTTTTTCTTTTCTCTTTACTTTCTTTTTTTTTTTTAGACTATTCTGAGTGGGACAGTTTCTTTCTCGGTGAGTTTGTTGTTAGTATATTGAAAAGCTTCTGATTTTTGTGTGTTGATCTTGTGTCCTAATACTTTGCTGAACTTCTTTATCCATTCTATGAGTCTGTTTGTGAAGTCTTTAGGGTCTTCTAAGCAGAGAAGGATATCACCTACAAAAAATAATAGTTTAATTTCCTTCTTTCCTGTTTATATATATATATATATATATATATATATATATATATATATATATATATATACATATATATATATATATATATATATTTTCCCATATTGATCTGACTAAAAGTTCAAGTACTACATGGAGGAGAAGTAGTGAGATTTTAGATTTTAGAAGATTCTAGTTTTTCCCCATTCAGTATCATATTGGCTATGAGCTTAAAATACATAGTCTTTATTAAGTTAAGGTATGATACTTCAATGCCTAATTTCTTCAGAGATTTTATCAGGAAAGGAAGTCAAATTTTTTCAAAAGTTCTTTTTCTGTATCTACTAAGATCATCATTCAAGTTTTATCCTTGATTTTATTTATACACTATATTATATTAAATGATGTGCATATATTAAACTATCCTTGTATCCTTAGAATGAAAACAACTTGATCATGATGCATAAACCTTTTATTGTGTTGTTGAATTTGATATACAACCATTGAAATACATCATTTCATGCTCTCACGAATTTTTGAGTTTCTGCTCAGAAATTTGCTTTAAACCATTTGGCATATACTGTAATTTAACTCATTTAAAGACAGTTTTTATTGGTTAATTTTTGTCTGGATGATCTATCTATTGGTGAGAGTGTGGGGATGAAGTCACACACTATTATTGTCTTCAAGTCTATCACTCCCTTTATTTATAGTATTCTACCAAACTCTTTGTGTCTAGTATTATGTTTTCTAAAGTCAGATGCTCTGACATTTGGTGCATATATAATAGTTATATCTTCTTAGTTAATTGTTCATTTGGTCAATATGTAGTAACTTTCTTTGTCTCTTCTGACCAATTTTGGCTTGAGGTTTGTTTTGATTGATGTAAATGTGGCTACTCCTGCTTGCTTTCACATTCCATTTGCTTGGAATGTTGCTTTTCATTCTTCCATTGTCAGTCTGTCTTTCTTTTTCAGTGAAGTGTGTTTCTTGCAGAGAGAAATTGTTGTGTTGAGTCTAATTTTTTATTTTAATGAGTCAGTTTGAATCTCCAGTCTTAATTGGAGACTTAGACCATTTACATTCTGGGTTATTTTTGAAAAAATTGTATTACTGTCTGTCATTTTGTGGTTTTCTGGTTTGTTTTGAATTATCTGTGTTTGTTTCTTTCTTCCTGATTCATAATAGTGTTCTGATGCCCTTCTGCATTAGTAATATTTAATCCTTTTCTGATTCTCCTTTGCTTATCTACTCTTCTAGAGTAATTTGTTTTTCTCCTAAAATCTTGTGATTCTGTTTATCATTTTTCCCTTCTGGGTTTAGGATTTCTTTAAGTACTTTTAATAGTGCTAGTTTAGTGGTCTTCAATTCCTTTACTTTATGCTTTTCTTACAAGGTGTTTATTTCTCCTTTAATTCTAAAGAATAACTTCACTGGATATAGTAATTTAGGTTGGCAGTTATTTTCTTTCAGAGCTTAAAATACATCATTTTATGCCCTTCTGTCCTTTAGAATTTTAGCTCAGAAATTTGCTATTATTCTGACAGGTTTGATTTTATATGAAACTTGGCTCTTCTATCAGTTCTTCATTTTTTTCTTTATTTTTTTTCTCTTCACTACTTTTGACAATTTAACTATAGTATGTAGTGAAGAGGTTCTTTGCTGGTCATGTCTATTTGGGGTTCTAAATGCCTCCTATACCTGCATGTCCCTATCTTTCCCAATATTGGGGCAATTTTCTGCTAATATTTCACTGACTAGATTTTCTATGCCTTCAGTGTATACCTCCATTCCCTTGTCTATTCCTATTATTCATACATTTGGTCTTTTAAAGGTGTCCAATAGATTTTGTATGATATGTTGATTGTTTCTTATTTTTCTTTTTTACTATCTGAATGTACTAGTTGATCCATCCTTTTTTCAAGCTCTGATATTCCTTGTTCAGCTTGATTTATTGTATTAGTGAATTTTTATTTGAATTTTTATATGACTTATTGAGGTTTGTATTTTCAGAATTACTCATTGCTTCTTTTACAGAATTTTTTCTTTATTGAATTGCTCTTGCATACTCTAATTGTCTTCTTTAATTCATTCAGTTGTTTATTTGTATCCTCTTTCAATTCATTGATAATTTTAAACATAATACTTTTTAATTCTTTGTCCAGCATTTCATCTACTTCAGTATCCTTGGAATCAGTTATTGAACAGTTATGAACTTCTGGAAGAGTAATGTTACATTGTTGTAATATTTCTTGCATTTCTATTTTGAGTTGTTTCAACCTGTTGGTATAATTATCTCTTCCATATTTATGTGGAGATTTAAGGAATGGCTTCTTCTTGACCAAGTGTCCTGGGATATCAGATCATTGTGTAGTGTTGAGTTTAATTGTAATGGGGCTGTGTAGTGTAATTTCCCTATTGCTTATTTAGGTGTGGTTAGTGAATTTTGATATAAGGCACACTGTGTCAGTACCTGAGCATTCCACTTTCTTTGTAAGTCTCACAAAGTGGGGTCCTTCTGTTGTATCAGGGAGTTATGTTGAGACTGCAGTGTGTCTTCAAAAAGGGTATGGTAGCAACCTATGAATCTTATAGGTGCAATGACCATGTTATTTGTGTTGTTTTTCCCTGCTATGTAATAGTGATGAATGTCCAGGAGTAGGTCTTTAGGCCTCCCATGCCATACATACTTGAGGCCATTTTGTCAGCTGGAAGTTTCTGTCTCCCTTATTTTCCAGTTGAAGAATCCAGTGAGGTGTAAGTGGGACTGGGTCATAATGGAGTATAGTACAATTCCTTTTATCTAGGCTGAACATGTAGTTCAGTGACAAGCCTTTTATTCAATATGATCTAAGTGTCAGGATATTTCCCAGGACTATAAAGAATGAGAACAAAATAAAAACAACCACAACAAATAGAAGCAGACCAGATAAAGACATAAAATAAAAATCACTTAAAAACAAAAATATCCATAACATCATCCAAATTTCAACAAGACTAGCAGGGGCAAAAATAATATAGAACAAACTAAAATGTTAAAAAAATAATGAAAGTAAAATTAGTTAAGACAGGAGAGATAGGGAAAGAAAACCAAAAGAAAAATTTCAAAATTCCAAAAGATAAAAAAAATGGAGAAAAAAAAGAAAAGAAGTGAAAATTAAAAGAAAAAAGGGCATATGTGTATATATGTATAAATATATATATATTCATATAGAGGTATACACATGTATTTATACAAATCTATACATATGTGAATCAAAGAGCATTTTTTATTTGTTCATATATATGAACAACGAAAAAAACATATATATATATAGGGGATTGAACCCAGGGGTGTTCTACCATTGAGTTACATTTCCAGCTTTTTAAATTTGATTTCAAGACAGGGTCTGGTGTTGAACATGTGAAATCCCTGCATCCATCTACTGAGTCATATGGATTAAAGTATGAACCACTATGCCTGGTCTCAAAAAAAAAATCTTAATAAAAAAATGAAAGTATGGGGTTGGGGATGTAGCTCAGTCATGGAATGCTTGCCTGGCATGCATGAGGCACTGCTCTTGATCCTCAGCACCACACACACAAAAATAAAATAAATTATGTTCATTTAAAAAACTGAAAGTATTGTCTTTGTTGAGGTAGTTGACCATGTGGGCAAGAGTGGATGTTTACTACCTATGCTGATCAATAATTCTTTCCACATTTTCTTAGGCTATGCCCCCCTTGAGGAGAGTAAAGTCTGGTGGTTATTTACCCTTTCCTTTTTTGTTGTTTACCACGTGACCTGCAAGAGTTGTATGGGACAGAACCATTTCAGATAGCTTTTAGCTACCTTGTTCACCAATGTAAGCTAGTACAGAATGCAAAGTTCCCCTAACAGAAATGTACTCTGAAGGGATCAGCTCTCTTTTTCTCTATTACCCTACCCTTTGGCACTCTGGCTCACCTTTGGCTCTAGGGCTCTAATTATCACTTTTTTTGCTACCCTGAGTCTCTGGGTTTCTCCACGTCTTTGTCCACTTTTGAAGTTCAACATTTTCCCAGTCACCTACCTCAACTGGCAGTTGCTCAAAAGTTGTTGTTTTTGTTGTTCAACTCACAGAGAAGGGGTTTGTTTCTAACTCACAAGTGCTGATCATTTCTTTTCTGCTCTCTTGAAACCCCCCGGGATACAGTCTTGTTTCATGAGACATGTGAAGCTGTTGCACCCATAATGTGTAACAAATACCACCAAAATGTTGCAGATTGTAGAGCAGAAACCTGAGAACTGCTCTACCCACAAATTTCTATTAATAGATAATGAACCTGTTAGTACTAGAGCTACTGGTTGTTTTTTCGTTGTTTTTTTCTTTATTCACAGCCAAAAACATCCTTATTGAAAGTGATGGACTTGTCTTCTCCACTTATCAGTATGGAAAGGGAGGGATAGGAAGATGGACTGCTTGTAAGTATGATGAGGACATGAGAAACAAAACAAGCAAATCCAACCAAGGATACCCCAGAGCGCCTCACCATGGAACTCCACATCAATAATTTTGAATTTACATATGGCTTAGGACACATTCAGTGTTTAGCAGTTGTTATACTGGTAGAGAAACAATAGCAAATATACTAACTTCATTTTTAAAAATTAAATGGGTTGGCTGTTATACTTGGGAGACCAAAATATAGTTTCACCCTCTGAAACTTATTTGATTGATATAATAACCCCACTTACTCCAAATGTTCATTTTTTATGCTTTTGTTTACTACCATACTTACACGTCTCTTTTCTCTCTCTTTTCACCCAGATAGTTGGAAATCTGATTGTTCTGAGAGCAAGACACATTGGGAAATGAAGGAACAGTATTTATGATAGTACTAAACTGCAACCCAGACTTTTCCCATTCGATACAACTCAAAACTTGGAATTTTTGGAAATGAGATAATAACAAAACTGAAAATCACATTGCAAATAGCCAGGAAGATAATATTTAAAGATGCCTTTGTGTGATTATCTGTATGCTCATGCTAATGAGAAACAATGACTAACAGTGCCGTCTGTTTGTGTGTTCAAAGTGATTCAGGTGTAATTTTTCATTTGCATTGCCCCCTAATAGTTGACAATTCAAAACTGGGGATATTTATAATGCTCAAGTCAACCAACACAGCAACCACCAACCCTTGATAATGGTCAAGCAGGTAAGGGTCACAGGCAAGGGTACTTAATCAGGGTTCTGTATGTCTTCAGTCCTGTGATGATTCTGAAGAGTGGTGGAACATCTGTGTATCAGCAAGAAGGGCAGAAATAAAGCATCCAAAAAAAAAAAAAAAAAAAAAGCAAAGGTGAATAAGAATTCCTCTTGGTGAGAGGAAGCACCCAGAACATTTAGTGTTCTCAAAAGGGGAATTTTATTTTGCTTTTTTTAAATTAAAAAAAAAAAAAAGACACACATGGCTTGTGGCCTTAAGGAGAGAAGCACAGGAACAAGGCTGCTTTTGTACTCTATTAAGGTTGAGATTAAAGTCCCTACTGATAAACTGAACATTCTTTAAAAGTGACCAGAAGCAAACAATGTCTGTTTGCTGCTACTTTATTACAAAGACACCACTGAGAATAGCTAAGAATATACTATTTGATCTTTAACAGGTTGACCAAATGATTGCAGTTGGCTCCAGTACATGAGATGCTTTCTGCAAATTATTGTTTCTGGTTAAAAACCTTTATAATATCCCAGAATGAATTATGTATGTATTTCATGTTTTCTTTTCTGTTATCAGCCTTGATGTTCTCATTTCAAGTTTCACCCTAGCCTCCTAATAATGCAATATTGAGGCCATTCAGACACTAATTATGCCTCCGTGGCTTTTTTGAAATGACTAAATCAGCATCAGTTCTATAATTATCATTAGCAAGTTTGTATCAGTGTCTCACATCACTTGAAAAGCTCAACTTAAATGATTTGTGAATGTACTCATCTAATACATTGAACAATCTCTATAGATACAAACAGGTGCTTGCATATTGCTTTATGTAAAATAGAAAATATGAACATGTATATTGTATGAAATATATTTTCAATTCAATATTAAAACATTACTTCCATAGCTTGAAATAGTAAGCTATATAGAGGTACCCAAGATACCTGTGCTTTAAAAGCTCAGTTGGGGTGAGCAGTGTAAGAAAATAGAAAACTATTACTCATACTTAAGGCTAGACCTGATGTCTTCCTCATTTTCAGAATGTTCAAATAGGAATCTGGCAAGGATGATTGACAGGAAGAGGTATCCAAATGCAATTCCTCTATATTTTCATTGTTTCTGTTCTTGAATTATTGATATTGCCAGTAGTCATTTGCCATGAAAACAAATCAAGGTATATATGGTAAGCACTTACTTGAATGCAATACTTTTATATGTTAAAAATATTTACAGTATAACATTCTTATAATGTAACAAAATAGCAAAATAGGAAAAGAACTTCAGTAAAATAAGAGCATAGTATGAATTAAAATCTTAATTCTATGACTAAATGGATAAATGATGTATGGGAAAATAATACAGAGGGGAGAAAAGCAGCCACTGAGAGAAACTATGAAGATTTCTTTGTATCACTTAGAGGGGAAAGACTCACCTTAAACCAGGAAAACCTGATAAGAATTTATGAAATTAGGTCTCTTTAGGAATAATGCAGCATACATCAAAAGCCAAGCTATTGTACTTCCTAGTGACAATCATTCATATATATATATATATATATATATATATATATAAAATTTCTTATATTTTTTACCACCTAAACTAGATCTTGTTTTGTATGAAAAAAAAAAGAAAAAAAACTTGTGCCAGGCTGTAGTATTTTATGACCTACATTATTACCCTCTGGGTAGTGAAATGATGGTGCCAAACTAATTATTGCTTTGTCTAATTTTAAATCCAGGTCTACGGAGATTAACAGCTTGCACATTAATTCAAAGCACCAACAGCCCACCTAACCTAATGCTGTTTTAAATGAATTAAAAGCCCTGCTTAGGAAACTTTAATATACTTTAAATGAAGGAAATGTACATTTATATTTTTATTCAGTATATAAAAAACAAATTTATTTTGCTTATTTTGCTTGTTCAAACATACTACAGAGAAGACCTTTCCTATCTTTGATTATTACTTCTATTGAAAGTGCAATACCTTCTAAGCTAAAAGCACAGTGTGAGTGGAACTAATTGTAAAGTGCTCATCAAGGAAGGAGGCAGAATAATGAGTCAAAAGACTATGTTCAGGTAGAGGAAAAAAATTCAATTCCAATGCATTGTCCTTTTTTATATCTTTGACATTAAATGAATGCCTTTAAACACACTGACATTTTGTAATATTACAAAATGAACGTGAAGTATTGAGCAATCAATACAAATAGAACATCTATTAAAAAGGCAAGGAAGCATATCTCCAAACCCTACAAGAAAGATTGACAGTTTGAGGGACCAGAAAATGATAGACAATTGCAATAACTTCCCAGCTGGCTTCCCCATTTCCAGTTCTGTTAAATTTATCTTCTTAAAGCCAGGGTTCTGTTAACTCTAATCTTCTTAAAGCCCATCTAAATTTCTTGCTTAAAAATCTTCCCAATCTCCCTGTTATCTACCTATCAAATGCAAACCTCTCTGTCAGAGACTCAATGGAGTTCTTCTGCAACACATTTCCCAATTCTGATTTCCTTATTTCCCATTCTCTACTGGTATTAAGCAAAGTTTCAGCCAAACTAGACTATCAACTGTTTCCTGCAGAGATCTCCCCCCAAATTTTCTATCTTCTTTCACTCATATCTATTTTCTTTATGCATCAACTCATTAGTTTCCTCAGTAGCCATTTATTCAGGATTGCCATTTATTCATTTAGGCACTGGGGGAAAAACAAAATGAAAGATGGCCTACCTTCAAGAAGCTCAGAATCTGCTGGAGCAGTCAAACCTAAGGATACTTCTGAAATGATGTAAAAGTACAGATAAGATGTAGATTTCAGTGAATGCCTGGGGAAAAATACCTTATATGCCCTAGAAAGGCTGGGGTTTGTCCCTAGAGGAAGTAAGTGCTCTAAGTCTCCAGGAAGTTAGCCCACAAAAGAGGAGGGTAAAAATCACTTCAGGCAGAGAGCACAATGACAAGAGAAGCACAGAGGGCATAAAAAACAAACAAACAAAAAACCCCAAAACAACAACAACAAAAACAGTATATGCAATATACAAGCAGTTTGTGCTTTGGAGCATAAGATAGAAACCACAAAGTCCAAAAAGGATGCCCTCTTCTTCCTGAACAAACCTACATATTCTTCTGGGCAGAAGTATTATTATTAGTATGATTAGTTACTTATAATATTCACTTTGAGCTATTTATCTAGCCTCATCCTTAAAATGTTAATGTCAATATTCTTTAACTCTTTTGCAATTTTTGGTGCAATACTTTTAACTACAGTAAGTATTCAGGATGTACTTTCTGAATGAAATTGAGAATCATGCAAAATCAGGCTGTGGTGGCAGCAAAGGTAAGAATACTACAATTATATATAAATGAAAAAAATACAATCCTCAGGTAATTAGAATAAAATATTTCTGTATAACCAAGAAAGTATCTCAAGTGAACCCATCATAGGATTTTCCACCAATTCCTCTCCATCATAGGGCTATATCAGTGAGAACATTTGACAGTATTTGAAAGTTAAGTGTAGTTCTGTAGAATTTGAGTGATTTTTGTCAATGAGGTCAAGGTCTTCATTATCTTTTATTTTGAGGGGGTGAATAACAAGAACTTTTCAGTAGTCTTAGAGTAATTGAAGTACAAATGATTAGGCTTAAAATAAACTGCAGCTTTATGGAATGATTGAAAAATTATCATATCACTGATTTCACCATTTCAAGGTTTACTTTGGATTTGTGAGCAATATGGAAAAAAAAAGTCTAGATTTAATAGACAGCTACTAAGTCCTGGGACACTCTTTGAAACATAGTGATTTTTTAAAAAAAGTTATTGTTAGTTTAATGTTTTATCAAAATGTTTAGTACTGAATTTAAAGTATCTCGTCATCCTCATCTCTCTAATCTTCCTTCTATCATCTTCTACTTATAGCCATCTTTTCCTTCCCTTTCCTATGGAAAAGCACATACTAAGGAAAAGTCACACAGGCAAAGCACATTTCTGTGTCCACCTTAGCTCACAGTACCCTTCGTCCAGTGCAGGCAAGCATATCGCCATTTGCAAAATTCCATTCAATATTACCTTGTTTATTTCTTAGCCTATATTTTTGTTATTGTTGTTTTTATTATGTGGAGAAAAAGAACAAGGGAAAAGTGCAATTCTTCTCCTCTGAATTAGCTTGAGATAAATACCCACAAACACTAAGGCACACATGTATACACACATTCCTGAAGAAAAATAAAACTTATGTTCATTTTTCTTCTGGTTTTCTTAAATATCCCAGGATAAAATATAACATATATTAAAAATTAGTGTTTTTATTAAAACAGTTCATTTTGTTTTAATGTTTCCACATTTAAAAAATTAAAACTAAAGAAATGTGACTGACTCATTGTGAAAAAATTAGTCAAATAGGTGCTTCTCTATATTAACTGTTTCCTTAATAAGCTCATTTAAACTTCTTTATATGCTCCACTTCTAATTTTTATGTTGTCACAAAAAAGTTTCATAGAACATATTATAGAGGTATCCATCAGTTGTGGCTAGAGAATTTCTATTGAATAAAAGTTTTAAAGATAAATGCACATAGAATATGATGATCACTAAAATGCTAATTAATCATGTCATATCAGTGAAGATAGTTTTCTTAATGCAACAAAAAAAAACCCACTGTAAACATTGCAAACAAAGCAATTAAACCTCCATGAAAAAAAAATAGTCAAACTTTATTTCCTTTTACTTAAAGTAACCAGGGAAAAGCAACTTTTGCTTATACCTAAAAGAAAAAAAAATGTCAGAAGTAGGACAATGACAAACCCACTGTGGATCTTATTAGTCATGCAAATCCCATAATGTATATTCTATTATGTAAGTCTCTTTCCCCCAGAGTATATGTAATTTTGAACAATTTTTAAACTCTGTGTAAATACATGCAGTACTCTTTTGAATAGTTTTCCCTTTCTTTGATTCCACAGTTAATTATATTCATTGGTATGTTGAGCAATGGATTTTATAATATTCAAAATGAATATATAAAGGAATTGAAAAAAGTACTAGTTATTATGTACTAATAAACTTCCTAACCACACTTTTTCCTCTCCTTCTTAAAGAGTAGGGATTATTTTATTTTAGATGTTGCAAACGAATGGTATGTCTGTCATCAAAATACATTATTTTTATACTCAACAGTTATTCTATTATATATATAGTTCAATATTTTGATTTAACAAGGAACTGTAAATTCAGTGCTAGTAATAATCTAGTGCTAAAGGTTGATGAGCTCTGAAGTTTTTAAAAAAGGACAGACCAGTTTTGAATGAATTGCAGACAGCATTTGCTGTGTGACCAGAGGACTTCTGGCTGTCGTTCCACAAATGGACAATAACTGAAATTAAGAGTTCTTAACATTTTTTTTTCTAAAATTGACTGTACTTAATCCTACAGTGACACATAGATATTTTTTTACACTTATTTCTCTGTGGTGAACAATTTTCCATAATATCATTTTCATGTTTCCTTGTAAAATATAACTAAAAGGGGTTTCAGTGTTCTCTGTTACATCAAAATAAAGTTCTGTTCTATTTTGAAGGCTAGTTCTATTATTTTGTAAATGTGCAGAAAGGTCAAATTTATTCCAAATAGAATTCTCATTCCTTAGAAATATTTGTTAAGATCTCAAATCACTCTCTTTTTTTGTCTTTATATTCTATCATTTACCTAGATTTAACCAAAATAATTTTTCCTTCTTATCGCGTTTACTAAATGCCTCCATTCGCATGTAAGAAAAATCACAAAAGGAGAATGAAATTAATTTCAAAGTATATATGTCTGGTATTTTTTTTAAGAGCTGATTTTTCAGCATCGGGAGAGCTGCTATAAAAGCTACAGCAGAGAAAGCTACAGCAGAGCAACTGGAGGAGATGTAAATAGTTACAAGGAGGATCAGTTCTAAACAAGAACGTTTTGGTTCCAATCTTCAAAGGTAACATTTTCAGCATGATGGGCTCCTGGTCCAATACATAATTTGCCTCGTTCATTCTTAGCTTAGTTGAAATACAGTGGACTGAATATCCACCAGGCCGAAGTATAAACTCACCATTTATCTATTAAAGTCATATTTAATGAAAATGAAGAGAAATTATTACCCAACTCACTCTCTTTCTCATTACAATTCCTAAAGAACTTTGCCAGGCACATTATCTCGTAGACATCATGATCAAATGTTATTGTTTGCTTTATTATCTCAGTTGGATGGTTGGCTAGTCTAGAATGAAATAGGTTGAAGGCAATACTCTCAGCCTAGAAGTCTGAATGAGGTTCCCATTCAAATGATCCTGATTGTTTGGGGGTGGGGCGGGGTGATTAGTAAACCAACTGAGCTTACACTGCATAGTAAGCGTCTGGATGCAGCACATTTACATCTAACAAGAGACCCCAGAAAACGTGTGTGTGTTTCTTAAACCTTATGTTCGGAACAAAAGACTATCTCAGCAACAGACAATCAGCACTGCATTGCTCCCTGGGATGCGAGCAACACACTCAACTGCACATTTCATTCTTCCTCAGCTCCCAGCACCACAAAGCCCCTACTCGCTTCCCACTCCTGGGTCCCCAGATTGCTCCATAGAGGGGGGTTGGGAAAGCAGAAGCCTAACGTCTATGCCTGCGCACCAGCAAGCCCGCACTGGGGTCCCCGGGGCGCTGCTTTCCCTTGCCAGATCCGCCTGGGGGAGGTAGGGAGGGGAGCCAGGGAGCTTGAGAGGGGACCGCACACCTAGACACTTATGATTTTATTTATTCACAGGAAGGAGGGGGAGGAGAACAGGCTTAATGCAGATTTTCCTCCCGAAGTTGCCTCTTCTTGGCAGATAAAGTCATTTTCTAGCTGGTGCTGGGGGCCCAGGGGAAGGTGAGGGAGAGGTCCTGGCTCTCAGGGCCAGACCTTGTCCTGTTCGTGGAGTCCAGGGGAGGCTGGGGAAGGGTGGACAGGCCGCAGCTGTCCAGAGGGCCAGAGCTGGCAGGGAGGGGCCCCGTAGGGCTGGGAGTAGCGCAGCCGTGTCCCGGGCCCTCCGAGGCTGGCTTGTGAGCGCAAGGGCTGGCCGGTCACGCGTGGGAGAGAAAGGCCCCTTCCCACTAAGGCGTCGCTCCCCTGTCCTCAGGCTGGGCTTCCCGAGAGTGCGGGCCAGGAGAGCTCCGAGTCCCAGCGCGCGTAATCATGACCTCGGGGCCCCCTCTGGGCAGCGTGAGCGCGTCGGCGAGGCTGGGCGGCCGCCGCGGCCCCGGCCGTGTAACATGACCCGAGCGGCCGGCCGGCCGGCGCGGCGCGGCCATAGAGCCCTCCCTGCCCATGAATCTCTGGCGCGTCTCTAGCTCGCTCGCCAGCTCGCCTCCCGCCTCCTTTTCTCCCCCTCCAGCTCCGCGGGCTCCGTGCGCCTCTCCCTCTCCCTCCCGGTCCTCCCGCTGCCCGTCTCTCTCCACTGCCCGCCTCTCGCCACTGCCTCCCGTCTTCTCTCCCTCACGGCAGCCTCGGTCTCTTTCTCCCTCTCTCCTTTGAAAACTGATCTTTGGCTCTTAGTGTGAAAGTGATTTGAATTTGGCTCGGCGGCGCTCTGCGCCTGCGCTCAGCCTCTGGCATGCTGGCTCCTTCCAAGCAGCTGTTTTGGGTTTGAAATTCCAACATGGCAGAGGCTGCAGTCCGTCTTCCCTTCAAAAACTTGGAATGATTTCAAATCATAGGCACCTTCACTTAACCCTAGCTTCCATTCATCAGCAAACACATCGGATCGATGCTACGCTAACCTATCGGGTTCTCGCTCCGCGCGTTCAGGTAAGAGGAGCTTCGTAGTTTTCTACCATCTGTTTAAATTTGTTTTTGTTTTATTTTTAAAGAATATAAATAGATCCAAGACCTGTAATAAAAAGAGATCTCCGAGTTGTGCCGTAAACATTAAATTTAATTTGCATTCGTTTCTATTCGGTACGCCAACCTGCTGTCTAATTTCTCTGTACAAAGTAGCCCTGAAACATTATAATGCATATTTTAGCTGCTTAATCATTGTAACAATAGTATGGGATTAAGAGTTCGCGATTGAAAGAATCTCGTTTTTCGCTATATTGGGCTTACTTATTACTATCTTTTTTTACTTCAAAAATAAAATAAAAAGAAAGCGGAGCCATAGGGTGGGGCTAGACTTTCTTCGGGAACTAACTTCTAAGTAAATAAGAAGTGTAAATAAGAATCTTGCACACACACGAAAAGTTGAGGTTAAATTACAATCTCGTGGCTGGGGGAACCAGAAAAATGTCACAAGATCGGTTGCAAAAAAATGTAAGCACATCATTTGGAGGGGGTACAGCGTGGTGGGCGTATTGTTGGCAAGGAATGGGAGAGAAAGATGTATAATTTAATGGTATATACAATCCACTGATCCTATTACCGTCCTCCCCGGAGCTCTTGTTAGTTTCAATGGGAGTGAGTGAAATTGACATGGACTTGCATTCCTGGTCATGTGCTTTTTTTCCTTTCTTTCTTCTCCTGTGATCTGAGATCCCCTTTTTGTTGATGTTGCTTTCCCCCTTAATTATATGCATGTAGGTTAAATGAATACCTGACGAAAGGGCCCACGTTTCAAGGCAGTGACATTTGATAGCTGAGAGGAAAAGTGGCTTTAATGAAAAGCAACCTTTGGAATTCCTGCTTGTGAGAAATCCAATTCAGCTTTTTGTGCTGCCAGCAAGAAATGATCAGTAGCACCAGTGTTTATGGTATGTCAGTTTTGGAATTTACTTCCTTTGCATCTAAATAGGAAAGACAAATTAAATAGCATGATAAAACCATTGAAGACTGCTTGAGAAGCAGATGTTCATGATACCTAATTCTTTTTTATTTAAAAAATGTATATGTTTATTTTAATCTGTCACCATGCTTTTTTGCGTTTGTTATCACTTGTTTATGTATTTTAGTTTTGATTAACATATTACTTGAGTCCACTTTTATTGGGTTTAGCTGTAATCCTGAAGTTGCATGTTACTAGTAATGCACTGCATAAGGCTGAAGTCAAATAGTATGTAAATTAGTTAAACTCAGTGTGGGTTTTTTTTTTTTTTTCCTTTGAGGAGGTGGGTGGCAGAGGGGAGAGGGCGGGAGTGTGGAGAAAGATTGCTAACTAATGAAAGTATATATATGTACACACACAGAACTGGGTGAAATTCTCTTTTTCTTTCTCAACCTATCATTGCAATTTGGCTATCTGCTCTCTTGATGATTGCACTTTGTGGAGTGATCGGTTCCTCTGTGTAGTTTTTTTGGGGTGAGTGAATGAAGGTATATCTTTTACATAAAAACAGACTATATATTTTCACTGCTCAAAGTCCTTATTCCAAGGAACAGTGGTAATTTTTTTCCTTGCCATTTACTTGTCTGCCTGTCAGCGCTTTTTACTTTTAACCTGTGACAGAATTAAATAATCAGGCACTGAAATTGACTTCATTTGAAATTGCTCTTTCCTCTTTCTTTGGGAAAAAAAAAAGTCAGTTAAATGGAGTGAGAGGGGTTTTCAATGGCTCTTGTGGCTGAGCTGTGTGTACACTGTGTGATATTCAATTAAGACTAAGAGGGAACAACAACAACAAAAAGATGTTAAAGTGTTTTGCATAATCAAAGGATATGTCCACTTTAAACTGTTTTTCTTTTTTGTTGTTGTTGCTGTCTGTTACATTTATCCCAACACCATGAATTTCTCCCGCAAAGAGAGAAAGAAGGAGAGAATGTGAAAGAAAGAAATAACAGGGGGGCAAAGCTGCCAGGCATCTGTAGTGTGGCCGTGGTCACTGCTCTCTCATAACACAAATGTGAATACGAGGAAAGGGACTTCAAGACCCGTTGCGCGACATGCACTTCTAGTTGGACCCTGGTGACTATAGAGCTAAACACACACCGCTCTACACGATAGAAAGGATTTGATTGAATTTTGCATTTGGAACTTGTTGACTTTGAAGCGATCAATAAGAAGACTGTTTATTTTAGATGCACATAATTTGCCCTAAGAAATGTTTTAAGGAGGAGAGAGCACAGGTTTTTTTCCCCCGGAGCTGTTGGAGCGAATGGGATTGCCAGATGGGCGATTTCCCTCTGTGATGTTAAAGCTGTAATATATATTCAGAGCAGATTGGGCTGCTGCCTGTGATGAGGAGGATATTACATTTATAAATTTTAAATCGGAGCTCGGACAATGTGCTGAGAGCAGAAATTGGATGGTTTGACTGTTCACCGTATTGATACTTAAATGTGATTTCTGGGTAGTAGTAATAATAATCATTGTAATAATATATAAAAAACATGCTGGCATAGCAATCATATAATTCATGACATTTAACTGCAGATGTAAATGTGCAAATTGCTCCCCCCAAGTCTTCTACTTACTATTAAATAATAGTCACATAATTTATTTCTCTGTGTGTTTAAATGTCTGATGTGCAAATGATGTTCATAAGGAGGAGTCTTGTTATCACATACTAGAATTTTTTTTGGGGGGGGGTAAGTATATGTATACACAGAGAGAGAGAGACACATACACAGGAGACACTTGTGTATATGTAGAAAGTGGTATTTGTTACTCCTATTTTATAATTCTATTACTCGGATTATTTTTAGATTTTGTTTGTCTCCAATGTGTGGCCTAAAGGAAACAGCTACAAACCTAAAAGGCTAGAAAGTGGGCAAGCACTCACATTCTGGCAGCTCTGCTGTTGCAAATTAAAAGTGTGTTGTGGTCAGGAAATGAAAGCTACAATGTCTCTTTTGAACAAGTCGTTTATCAAGAGAAACATCTATCAGGGACTGCCTTGTCACATTGATCCTCTAAAAGTTAGGTCCGAGGTGGAAGCTGCTTTGATGTTTTTGATCCTAAATTTAATACAACAGAAAAAAAAAAGCAAAGATATTTTGACCAGTATAGATTTCTTTTTAAAAAATGTTTCCTGGAACCAACAAGATCTATTTATTAGTATTGTATTGTGTGTGAAGTTTTCAAGCCATCACAGTTGAAAGGCTGAAGGGGAAATCCCAGGCTTCATAAACTTGATGATAGTTAGAATATACATTTGTAATACATTCAGCTTTTTTGGTTAATATAGACATTTTGGAAATAGATTGTTTGAAAGGAAAATTATTTTGAAAAAATGTTTGGAAGACTATGAAGAGTGTCAGAGTTTTTCATTCATTTAAATTTTAGAGTTCTCTCTTCACTCCCTCTTCTATTTCTTTATTTCAGTTTACTAACTTCATTTTGTTTGTGACAAATTTGCTTTTATTTGGAAAAGAAACATTTTTCCCTTGGAAACTGTGTTCCCAAATATGATTGTATACAGCACTTCTATTGTTTATTAATTGTGTATGTGGATACTTATCAGTATAAGCTACATGGACTACAAATTCTTTGGAATTTCAGCCTGAAGATAGAGGTATCAGATTAAACATGTTATATATTCTTAAATACTGAATACGTTACATCTATTATTTAGAATTCAAAAGGTATTGTTAAGGAAATGACCAAGTTTAAAAAAAAATTGTGAAAGCAGTTAAGAGCAGCCTGCTTATTTTTGGAGGCAAAGATATGAAAGAAGTATTTCTTCTTTGAAATAGTTTTTAGATACTTGTCTTATACTGCTGGTGGCTACTTGTTTTTTCATGTAGGAGTGTTAAATAAGGAGAGGAGAGTGTGGTGGGAGTTTTGAGAAGTGTAATACTTGCTAATTAATCATGTCTGAAATGAAAGAATCATAGCAGGGTAATAAAATCTCATTGTTGTTTTCCTGGAAGAGGGTTAAGACTTCTGTTTGGAAGCTGTGCATGTGAGTTGACTTGCTTTGCTTTTCTCCTGAAAAGATAGTTTATAGGGTCTCCTTGCAACTATTTCAAGAAATCTCTCTCTCTTTTTTTTTTTGAAAATTTTTTTTTCTCCTGACTCTATCAAATCTGTAAGATTCTTAAAACTATATGTGATATCTTCTAAGTGTAAAGAGGTGTTTTTTTTTTTTTTTTTAAGATTCCTGCATCTGAGTTTCCAGTGCTATTTTTTTTCCATAGATAGAAAATCTTTTTGGTTGTTTTCATTCATGTTAAGAACTTTGGAAATCATTTTGTAGGCAGGTACTTCTGATACAAGACAGCAGAAATTTCATTAATTACTTTTAGATAATACAAGTGTATGACCAAAGGGGAGAAAAGAATTAGTATTTTCAAGAATCTATAGACAAGCTGTATTAGCCATTTCTAAAATAGTTTAAAATATAAGCTAGCTGAAAAGATAAATGAATAATTTATTAGAGGTGAATTTTCTTTTTTTCCCTAAGCTTCAGTTTGCCACTTTTAAGAATTTAATTCCTTGCTTAAGTTTTGCATAGAGCCAGATCCAAAAAGTTTGAGTCTCTACAATATTTTTCAGAATTCTTATCTCAGGTGTAGACCGGCTGTGCCAAGGCTTCCCTTTTTGTCTGTGTGAGTGTTTAGAAGCCTAGAATGTTTGCCTAATTAAGTAATCAGTTTTAATGGACCAAATCAGCAAAATTATTACTGCATTTGAAACAATTGCAGGCATTTATGTTTCAAACTTTCTAATTTCTTCTAAGAACCTTGGTTTAATAGAAATGTTTGCTGTTTTACCTTTGATCAATATATTCTTGAGTACAAATTTCATATACTATTTCATATACTACTTTTGTAAAGTACCACATTTATTGTTGTCAAGCTAGTAAATTTAATTACCAGGAATTTAAATTGATTTATAAATTTTTGATTGGGGGAAATTGTTCTGCAGACATTTGCGGAAATATTGACTACGTTACTGATGGGCAAGACTTGATTAATCAGCATATCTGCTTTTCTTTGAATCCTTGATAAATTAGAATAAGTAAATCATACAGAAAATGATGCAATTTCCTCCCTCAATTTAAAAAACTTAATATAATTTTCTCTTTCTTTTGAGATAAACAAAAGCTAATGTTTTACTAATCAATTGAACTTGGAAATTATTTTATGGAACCACTTAAAAGCAAGTTCAAATAATATTAACCTATACACATAGAATGATGATACCTAAGTTGTCCTTTTTGTTTGTTTTATTTTCTTTTTTAATGGATTTTTTTTTTTAAGACTACAAGCATATGTTCAGTTTAGCACCCAATATTGTTCCTGGTTTTATCTTGTTACTTTTTCTTTTTTCTGATTTTTTTTATTATTAACTTTTCCATTTAATTCCTGGTAGAAAACTCAAGCATAACTGCTTTGATATGGTTATTGATTACTGATTCTTTTGATTTTTTTGGTGTTATCATTTAAAAGGCAATTATATTTGAGAGATGCTTACTTAAAAAAAAGAAGGTAATAGAAATAAGGAATGGGCAAAAATATGTTTAAAATATGTTGTATTGGTAAGTTTGAAACAACTCAAAAGCAGGTGAGTGTACTGTTTCCTTACTCCAACACCACAGGTGCCTGTTTAGCTCTGCCTTAGGATAGCACATCCTCTTGCAGCACCTGTTGACAAGACCAGTCTTTGCTGAGGCTGAGGAGGCAAAAAAGATAGGTGATCAGTAATCATCAAAACACAAGATATCATATGGCACTGTCTGTTAATGGTATTTACATATTTTATGCAACAAATCTGCTTGTTGTCTTGTTATTTGAATATTGACACTTCGTTTAACATTGCATATGGTGGGCTGTTGTTTCAGGGTAAATCAGAAGCAGGAAATCTAGAGGAGAATTTAAATTCAGATGTATTTATGATAAATATATGTATAAATGGATATGTTTGCTCATATTTTATCTACTGTGACTTTCACAAACCATTTGTAGTATCACTTCTTTCAATCATTTTTAAAACTGATACATCTTGAAACTAGAATGCATGATTTATTATATGAAGGCTCAAGGTTAAACTTTTTTTACCCCATAACTCAGCTTAGGTATTTGTATTTTTTTGTTTGGAAAACTTTTTTAGGAAGATTGGAAAATTTGCTTCTTGTTAGAATTTTGTTCTCATTTTCATCAAATGAATAGCTTTTATTAAAAGTCATTAGTGGTATATGATTTACTAATACATAATTTAAAATAAAGTTTTTTATTTTTTGCCACAGAATACAAAATCTGTTTTTTCAAGATTTTTTGTTTTTGTTGATGCATAATACAGTTGTACACAGAAGTGGGCTTTTTGTTACATATTTACAATATTAACATAATTTGGTCAATTTCCCTAATACAAAATTTAAAATACCTACAAAGTATTTTCCTCTCCTTAGAATGTTATTGTTGAAAATACTTTACCTCTTTCTAATGAATTTTGATTTCTGCTGATAATTTATATTTTTCTATTCTACTTGTGGATATATTACTGAGAGAACAGAAACTACACTTTACTCCACCCATCTTTGTTTTTCCCCACTCAACTGTTTGCCTTATGTTAATTGGTTGCTTTTTAAATAACTGACAATTATATGTCATACACATGCATGTAAATGCATCTGAGAATGAGTGACTTCTACTTTCATGCATTGGTTTGGGAGAAAATGTTATTCATGGAAATGATAACATCCAAAATAAAATTTAAAAAAGAATGCAGTGTGAAGTCATGAGTTTCTATATAATGTAATATACTATTTTTTTGTGATTACTTTGACTTGTTTTTCTTCCCATCAATCAATACTGTCACCCTCAACTAGAACCAGCTACATAATTTCTGGGACCTAATGCAAAATTAAAACGTGAGGTACCTTGTTCAAAAGTTATTAAAAATTTCAAGACAGCTACGGCAGAGCATTCAACCAGATGAAGGGTCCTTCTGTGAGTGGAGCCTGTGTACCTGAATGGAGCCAGACCTGTATTCACCACCTGCCAACTTTTCTCTTGGGCCATCTCTGGGGAAGGCACTGGGCTTCCTACCTGAAGACTGACTATTCATTTCACAGTTATTCCAGGTGTCTTCACTTAAAGAGATACTAATGGGAGTTGTGTAAGAGAATTGATGGAAAAAAAATGGATCTTTGGGTATCTCCCCCCTCCCTTTTTTTTCCATGAGCTGGTACTTGAATTATTTGTTTTTATCCTAGGCTGCCCTTTGCCTCATCTATTTCTGATATATCCCATGAATTTTTAAGTAAATATTCTTAAAAGGAACTTTGTTTTTAATTGTTTGCAGACAGGTAGATACTTAAGTACTTATTCCCCAAGCTAAGAGTAATCATAGTAGAATTATTTCAGTGGAATTTGTAATAAGAGCCTGGGAGGTTCTCTTGCCAGGTACCACATCTACCTCCTCCCAAGGATAGAAGCACAGGTGAAATAAGTATTTTTAATATAGAATCTTAAATTATCTAAATATATAGAAAATTCTAACCATTTATAAAACTAAAAGCACAATTCATTGAGTGACAGGAAAGAGGGGCAAACACAAAAATAATTACCTTGTTATGATAGTATCAGTATTGATATTTTGACATTAGAAAGTGGCATTGTAGCTATATAAACATGTGGTGACAGCTGTGTTAAAGATGAAAAGTAACTCTTTCATGCAGTGATACAAACTTTGCAGCATATGATATTCAAGTTGTGAACTCAGTTTCTCAACTTAATTGTAATAACCTCCTTCTCCCTGAGCTAAGTTGACCAGGTATGAATTCTACTTCCCTTTGATTTGCATAATCTGTGCAATTTTGGGTACAAAACACCCTGTAGTTTCCCAAGGTACCTCTCAAGCAGATCAAGATTTATATTGCGATACGTAAAGCTGAATTTTGAAGTCAAGCAGCTTTTTCAAATCCAAACTGAGATATGCTGGAATGTCCAGAAAGTCTGGATCTGAGTGCACTTGAAGTTGCACCATTTATTTTCAAAAGAGAGTTCTTACATCAGATGACTCTGCCAGGAAAGGAAATATCAAAGAGCTGGAGAAAAGTATTCTTTTATGTATTCCAAGACTGGGGTGGAGGTGGGGGCTTTAAAGATATTTTTGAGGAATAAAAAAAAAAATTGAACTTATTTTGAATGCCTTGTCAGACTTTGTGGTAAGAAATACTATATATGACACCTGCTCAGAAGAGAAACCTTTTCTTTGTCCTGTGTAATAACAAGGCATTGCTCTCTAAATTGATTTGCACTTTAATGAAACAAAGTTGGAAAATAACTATTGTAACACTCCCATTTAATTAAAAATTCACCCCAGAATTTAGAATTTTTTTTTTTTTGCATTAAAGCCACTGTGAACTTAGAAATATTTTAATAGGTAGTCCCATTCCAAATTTTAAAATGTTCTGTGTTCTGTTTACAAATTCTCTAGGACAATTTCAATTGAGTTTTTTTTTCCTACCTTACTCCTATTCTCTAGTATATTCTCATATTCAATGTTCAACTTGAAAAATAATAAGCCTGGAATCTGGGTAAATATGTGGCAATGTGGTCCATTATTATGGCAAAAATAGCTGTTTTATTTCTCCTGTATTTCCTTCTCTTTTTCTATTTCAAATTGTAGCTAAGACTAAACACTTTCTCTTAGATCATATACCTCAATGATGCTAAATTGTAAATCTTAATTAGGTATGATTCACTGATTTTAATCTTACAAGATAATTATTCTGAGTAGGATAAAAAGGTTCCCATAATATTGAAGGCATTTTCATTATAATCCCCATTTTAAGATCAAACAAATACTATTAAATAAACAGAGTGCTATTAGTCTTTTATGTTTAATAGTTAATACTCTGAATTTAAGTGTATGGATGAAGAAAGGAGGGTATTGATAGAGCAGTCTTACTGTTTGCAAACTTTAAATCCTTTTGATAAATTTCACTGCTAGGAATTACATGGATATAAGGACATTTTAAAAATAAAAGTTACAGTTTTGATTATCTAAATGGAATATGTTCTTGTGCATGTGCATAGATACATTTCTTTGTGAAGGTATTGATGTCAGGGACGCTTTGGGTATTTCTTTATGAGTAATTAGGTTAACAGGGTTAGTTAGAAAATGTATCTGTTCCTGGAAAATGAAAAATTACATTCAAGCAGAGGTAAAAGAGTAGAACATATTCATGACTTTAAGTACTTAAAAAGATATTTTATGACTCATTTTTACAGAATAATACCCAATATGTAACTTGTTAAAAATAATAGCATTTTTTTACTTTTTAAAACACATCTGTATTGAAACTGACTTTCTGTCCTTGACTCATAAATCTGGAGCCAATTTTAGGCCCAAGATACAAAATATGTGGGTCATATCCCCCCTACCCCTACCATAGTATCCTTGGCCAGTGGTGTTAGTGCATAGTTCTCTTTTGAAGAAGAGGTCTGCGTTACTCAAAAGATTAAGAAGCATTAGAGGGGGGATGCTGATATGGAATTCTAAATGACTGAATCCTAGTCTGACATGAGGGGAATATCACCAGCTTTTAAAATTTCATACACCTATATGGACATTGCTAATTTTGTTTTTTCTTGGGGGAGTGGAATTCTAAGTGTAATATGAATACAAAGAGTATTTATTCCCTAACTTGGAAAATATGTTTTGGGTATAACAACCAAAACTCATTATTGGTATAAATTTAATCATATATGTTAAAACAGTAGAGTCATAGGTACATCTAGTCTGAGCTAGTGTCTCTTTAGAAAAAAATTGTATAATAAGCTGAATCTCTTTTGTGTTTTTTTTAAATAAGTGTAAAATGTTTATCAATAATATTTAAACAATTTAAGTATTAGGAAAAATCTAATATAGAAAGTTCTTTATTATTTTTGTCTTTAATAAATCCCTCAATGAACATATTCAGTATAACAGTGCTTGTTTTGTTTTGTGCTTTCTCTCTCGTCTTATTCAGATTTAGCATCAAAGTAAAAAGACCTCACAGGGAAACCGAAGGAGCACAGTACTATGTATGCTTTAGCTTTGTTTATAATTATTTTTATAATTATGGGTAAAAATCTGCAATTTTGCCACAATCTAATATTTCTTTGAAATTTATCCTGCCAAAATGCCCCATCACTAAACTGTCATCTGGGAGGTGTTGCAGATGTATAATTGTAATGCATATGTGTACCTCAATACATATTTTTAAAAATAGTATCTGTATTTTCTAATAGCCAACTCTGCAGGAATACTTGCTTAGGGGTAGGAGTAAAAAGTTTTTCTGCCTCTTTTTTTTTTTTTTTTTTCTATTTGTGTACTCAACAAGAACCCTGCTGTCTCAGTCAGTCTCCCACTACTGGGTTGGGATTCTAATCTTACCACCTACCTGTGTACTGTTTTGAGTGACTGGGACTTTTTTTTTTTTTTGTACTTATCTGCAAGGCTGGTTATTACTTGATCATCTGGATAATCAAATTTCCCTTGAGCCACCAGTATATGATATTTAGACCACGAGAAGGTAGTTTGAATCAATTAAGAGGATGTTAGAGTGTGTAGTGGAGGAGGGGAAAGGCAAGTAGCATTTGTTGTCTTGGGCAAACTGCCCTTTCTCATGAAAGGCAACTTGTAAGAATGGGGGAAACAGTTAAAAGGAAAGAAAATTAGGGAAAGTTGCTGAGGCAAGGCTAAGGACTTTTTTTCATGGGACTGTTGCTAAAAATGATATTAGCAATTTTACAAATCAAATCCTAAAATAATTTTGTGCAAAACTGATCACTTATTAGGAATTAGTGACTAGTACACATGAAATAGGATGCAGTATTATAATCTGAACAAATTATGATATTCTTTTTAAAAATGGCAGATTCTAAATCACATTTTGAATAATGGGACTTATGATCATCTACATGAAAGAACTATTTATTCCCTGCTTTACTCCCTATAATTTAAATAGGTATAAAAACACATATGCCTTTAAAGATGATTCATATTATTCTGAGAATCTTTTTTTTCTTCCCCCAATATCCTCAGTTTGCTTAGACCAATAGAAGAAAGTCTACTAAGGTCTGAGATGGACCTATTTTAGGGCTTCTTTTGGAAAGAAATGTAGTTATTTCTATATAAGGGTTCAGATTATTGAAATAGATACAGGTATTATTTGATTTTATCCAAGCAAAATTTGTTGTTGATTTTTTTAATTCTACCTGAAAAAAGAAAAAAGAAAAAAAAATTCAAACAAATGAAGTAAAATTCTTTTCCTTTAGCCCTACCCTAGACTAGTTAAATGGAGTTTGGAGGAATGGCCTGTTTCTTCTCTGTTTTCCAGGTGATTCTAAAGTCAAGTTAGGATTGAGAATCACTTCTCTGAATCATGAGGTTTCATGAGCTCCAGAACTTTTCTGTGTTTAAAAAACATTTCTTTCTGGTTTGAAGTCATTAAAATGGGATATTCAGTCTGAATTGAGCATCCTGATGACATATACTAGAGATAGTTCAACAGCTTCTCTAGATTCCTCCTACAGTGGACAGCTAAGAGGGCCCCAGAAAGTTACAAGTAGGAGGAAAAGTGTCAACAGAAGCCCCAAAGCTATGGTATTCTTACCCTGTCAAGTCACTCAGCCTCTTTGAACCACAGTTTTCTTTTTCTGAAAGAGGAGATGATTCAATGACTAGTAAAATTTCTTGCAGTTCTATATAACTAATTCTTGCTTCGTCATGGCCTAGTGAATTTGAGTAACTTGGAACCTTGCTAGTGGCCTATGACTGATGAAAAAAGTTTCTGTTTCTCATAAAGAAGCTCAAGAAATTGTTCTGGAGACAATGAAAGAAGATCAAGGACTTAGTTAAGTCCTTCAAAGGGGATGGCAACTATTCATCAACTATGCTTACTAATTGGTTGCAAACAACAGTGTCAATAATTCTAGTATCTGGAAAGTTGATGAATATTAATTAGATGATACTTTTCTTCAGTGAGAGATTTAAATGAAAGACTGATAATCAGATTAATTTAGGCATCGGAATTATGGACCTTAAATATTATCTATCTATCTATCTATATTTCTCTCTATATATATATACACATAGATAGTATTTATATATATATTTATATATGTATATATATTTATATATAAATTAGGGTGAAAATTGGACCTCCACCAAAGTGATTTTCTCTTTCCCTCTTTTCTCTACTTTACTTGGTCTTTTTACTCCTGGAATACCCTTCTTCATCTGGTGAAATCCTACCACTACTTTGGTATCCAGGCCAACAGTTGGATCATCTGTAAAAGCCTCCATGAGTAACAATGATCAGGGTCAATTCTCACATCTACTTAATATTATCTGAATATTTTAAAAATATCTTTTTTTGATCATTATTTTTCTTTTATAGTTAATCATGTTTCTCTTTTAGGAAATTGTAAATTCCTTGAGAACAGACTCATCAAATCATTCTTAATTTAGATCTCCTGAACCTGTGTATATTGTATATAGTCTATAACAGGTGTTCAATGAATATTTGGTAAATGGAATTGATAAAAGCTATGGAGACTGTCACTTTGTTAAATTTACTTTAAAAAATCAGAAGACACCTCTGAAAATATTTAAAGAACAAAGCTATTAAAATTGTGTATTTCATTTTAAAAATCGAAATCCCTAAATTATTATGTAATTACTAAAGACACATTATAACTCAGAAAAATAGTTTTGTAATTGTATACCTGAAAATAAGCCTATAGTCATTCTAATTTTATGTCTCTGGATAGGAGGGCACTTAAGTTATTTTATTAAAGCAACTTTATGATGTTGTTTAAAATCCCACAAAACACAAAATTCGAACCTGCTTTGATTAAGGGCTGTAACAAATAGCATCAAATCACTATTCTGAACATATTTAATTTTTTCTCATGTATTTCTTCTCAAAAAACAATTTGTGAATATAGAATAATGAGACTTACTGATCAACTTCATGCTAACATTGGGTTGATTGACATTTGCTTATTCAGCCTTTGGTTGAGCATGGGAAATCAGTAGCAACTTGGGTATTTCTTTCTATTTTGCCTTTTCTCTGATAAATAGGGAGTAAATTTGTGCCTTAAAGATACTAAAAGCAGATTTTGTGGGAACCTGATGGTACTTATGGTGATAAGGTGTGAGATGCAAACTAGTTGATATACAATTGATTTGATAACTTTCTGTGACTGCAGTTTGTGAATGTCTTTGCTTAACATTTTAATTGGCACTTTTTTGTTCTCTTTAGCATCTGACACTATTAATTTATTTTGTACTAAATACTGGGCAGTTAACAATTTATCTGGGATTACACCCAATGACCTCTGTCTTCTTGTGGTTCAATTGCTTTACCAGTTGGGTTTGTGGGCTTGGAGAAGGATCAGTTTCTTTCTCAAATCTGTCACTTAATGTTACAACAAATAATGTTATAAATATTTTCTAAGGGAAACTCCATTTGACATAAAGTTGGAATTATAATTAACCAACACTGTTTTATAAGGTTTCTATTTCATATTTGTGTTTCTAAAGCAAGAAAATGCACCAGAGAAAAGCACTTGTTCATACATCTTCATCAAAGAACCCAGAAACAAAACAAAACAACCCCTCCCCCCCCAAGACAAAAACTTGATTGTCATTCTTTGAAAAACACCATTTTACTAGGGAAACTCATAAACTCATAACCTTTATTGAAAGCTCACTAGTCTCCTTCTAATTTGGGGTCTTCAGAGCTGAAAAGCTTTAGATGCTATCTTACCACTTCATGTTGAAATGCAAGTTAATCTTGTATAGTCTGTGTAGAAGAAAGCATCTGTAGTGCTGACTGCTGAATCTGGCTTATGACAAAAATATGTCATTAAGTGAGTTACAGTGGGACACCTTTTGCTTAGTTAATTACATTCAAGACACTGCCATCTCAAGCAAAGAGCTCAGACAGTGATGAGTACATTATAGGTAGAATAATAAAGACTACAAAACAATATGTTTAAAGTAGCAAAAGAAGTTTTGCAGTGTGACTACAACAAAGACCCATGTGTTTGGTTTCTTTGTTAAATCAGTTCCTCTGGTTTTCTGGCAACCATTCCATGAAAAACTAGTAAGTTAAAATTGCTAAAATACAAATTCAGATCCATCAGATTGAGAGTCAAGACCAGAAATGGTAAAGCCTTCTTCTAATGGTTGCTTACCAACAACCATACTAAATCTAGGGAATATTTAAAAAGATAAAGACTTAATATTGTACTTGATTTACAATCATGAACTTGTGGTTTTTTAAATGAAGTGGATAAAATTATCCATGAAGTATTTTCTTTGTACCTAAAATGCCTTTTGTTTTTCACAGCGGAATATTGGAGGATGCCTCTGAGAGGGTAGTGATATAAATTGGTACCATCAAATATGGTTAAAAGTCAGTGGTCAATGGTTTATTTTGTTGCAGGTTTTTTTTTACTCCTCATATGCGTAGTTGACAGCTGTTAGTATTTGAAATATTAGATAGGAGTAGAAAAGACAATTCTTGAAGAATATAAACTTTATATTTGTTAAATTGTCTTAAAATCTAAAATCAATTTTTTTTCACGTGAATACTACTGTGTGTGTGTGTGCCTGTGTGTGTGTGTGTGTGTGTGTGTGTGTGTGTATGTGTATTGAAACATGATGACACTGAGAGTACCTTTATTGTGAATTGGCTAGTTGGTAGTTCCATACAGATATCATCTAAGTGAACCAATTTAAATCCCTCTCCAGATTCTTATCTAAGTGGCACAAGTCTGTCTGGCAGGTAACACCTATTTGTCCCTTGAGGATTAGATTTGGTTGACATTCAGTCACAGTACTAGTAAACAAGATTTATGTGAAATTAATTAAACTGGAATTGAAACGGGAATTACAATTTACCCGAAAGTGGATTGGATATATTTGTCATAAGTGCATGAACACAATGCTTTCTGTTGGATACTTTTGTTTAGAATAAAAACTAATCACAAGTAAACCACTTAAAATTTACTTTCCTAATATAACTGTTTTCTTTGAGTGAATGACCACACCTCTGTTAGTACTCAGTCTTTGTCCAGGGTTTAGTTTAGTCATGTATGTGTCCTTGAAGAAATGTAACATCTTTCACAAGATTTTGTACAAGTGAAATCAGATACCAGTTTTTATTGCAGGACCAAGCCTACAAATGTTTCTCTTTAAAGCCATTTTTAATAGAAACAGTAAAGTATAAATCATTTAAGCAATTACCTGGACATTGTGGAAATGGGGCTTGGCTTTTTCTCTAGCCCCAGATGTTTCCAGATTCCAGTAATAACACAGTCCAGATATTTACAGCTTAATTTTCTGTGCATGTGCACTTGTCCACAAATGGCTACTATTTCCCATTTTCTGTTGGACAACTGGGCTACTTATAGGTACAGAAAGTGATTTCATTGTGGGTAATGACAAACATTAATGGTTATAATAAGTTCCTTTTAGAAACTTTGATCACTTTAAAAATAAAGAGATTAAATTTTAGAGGATTTTACACTATGGGATAAAATAAATTATTCAAATGGCCTTTTCCTTTATGTATGGGGATGGACATAACCTCTACCCATTCCTCAAAATTATATTTAATCTTAATATACTCTCCGATAAAAGTCATTTTTTTAAAAAAATGAATCTCCTGCCACTGGTTGGGTTATCATGTAGGCTGCTAGTTTTCTTTGCATCACTACCCCAGAGTTTTTCTTCTTTTTACTAGAAACTAAACAAATGGAAAACAATGATTGGTAACCATCTGCTGTGCAGAAATTTCACATATAGCAGTTAACTCTATTTTATAAAACAAGACCAAATGAGTGAATTATACTGTTGCCAGTAAATAGCAACAAGCACTAGAGCGTTCCTTTGGACAAGTAGGAACATAGGGAGCCAGCATTTCATTATAGGAAGTCAGTTAGTTGGGTTGTGTACAGATATCTGTGTATGCATACACACAGTGCATGTGTTAAGAACCTGAATATTTGCTCCCTTCCTTCTCCTGTGTCTGAATTTTCAATGCCCACCCCCGAACACAAATGCCAATAGAGTAAATCAAGAGTACTGTAGATATAAATAAATCAATTTAATTACATCGTTCTAAATCTATTTACTTAAAATTGAAGTTAAAATCCATAAAACTATGCAGAATAAAGATTCATAAAACTATGTAGGCTTCAGATCAGAATCATGGTTTTCTTAGCTGAGCATGTTTTAATGATTAGCAGCTAACCAATGTAGCTTTAAATCATTGTCTTGTCTTATCCTCTGCTTAAAAAAGAAATACCTTAACTGGAAATCAGATTGACTAAATGTTGAAAAGATATTGACAGGAAATGATTACTCATGATGCTGTTGAAGTATGCATACTGTATTGAGGGAAGAGTTATTATGGAAGAGACAAAAGTAAGGAGTTAGAAAGATTTTATTCAAATAGACCAAGTAATACCTAATTTTATAGTGAGCAGCATAAAATATAATCAGCCTCTCTCTATATAATGTATATATATATACATATATATGTATTTAATAGAGCAGTATATGTACACTCAAAATGAATGTATTCTCTCTTTAACTTTCACTTCTTTGATACTAGGATTTTGCCATACAGCAAGAAAAGTTGTTTAAAATGGGCAGTATATTGAGTTCAAAGGACCCATACAGTTCATAAATTCTCTGGTGTCTACTGGATTTTTCATCAGGGAGACTTCCAATAAAAATGATCTATTTTAGAAATAATATTGTTTAGTAGGTTGAAATGTGGTGTAATAAAATTAGACCTTCAGTCTTCTAAAGTTACTACTTAGATGGCACCCTTGGGATGGTAAAATGGCTGTATAAGCAGATGAATCAGACAGTTCCACTGATGGGTACATTTGTCAGTCTCTGTTACAGATATAATATATTCTTATATCTGTAATCCTGACACTGTTACATCCAAATGAAATCAACATGAGGTTGTCATCTTTAAGCAAATATGTTAAGTGTTGTCTTTTGTGCTTTGGATTTGAAAGAAAAGGGCCCAGGGGAGGCAGCATCATGCAAATGGAACAAATCCCATTTCTTCTGAGCTGTGCTGTTTTTCCCCTCCATGGCAGCTGGCTGTGTTATCTTTGTGTGTTTCTCTGAGTGCTGACAATTCTTTCAGTGATCTAAGTTAGGGCACATTAGAAAGTGGAAGCAGCTGTCTGTCGCTATACTGAGAGACGTGTTTGCTCTACTGCAAAGATGAAGGACCATGAATCCTTGACACACTCTCCCCTCCTCCCCCCTGTACTTTCCAACATGATCAACATTCAGACGCACAGATTGTCTGCTTGGACAGTTTTTTGTTCTGACTGACAGCATCTGGCATAGACAAATTTAAAAATACATAGCATGCCATGCTTGGAATTGGAACATCCCTTCTTTATTAATCTTCTCATTTAAACCATTCATTTACATTTCAAGAAAGGTTACAGCTTGATATGGTTGAAACGTTGATTTTTAAATGAATAACCTTCTAATGAAATGTCTTGAATGAGTACCAAGCAGCTAGTCTTCATTAAAAATTACACCCGATTAACACGGCCTTGAAAGCCTGAGAGGAAAGGGATTTCTTATTGTTTTAATCCACAATGCAATCCCGTGTTTACCTTTCTGGCACAAAGCGAACAGAAATGATGCCCATACTCGCAACACTTCTGATATTGAACACAACTATGATATCACCCTTAAGCCGACAAAACACTTGGCCTTGTTTAATCAGCTTTCTTTCCCTCTGAAAACCCCCGGAGATGTTGAAAAAATCATAAGCATCACCCAAATATGCCTCTCTCAAATCCTCTCTCTCCATGCCCCACCCCTCCCCCATCCCAAAATACTATGTCTCTGTGTCCAACTCAGGAAAAAAGAAGCTTATAGGTTTTCAGATGGAAGTGTAGACACAACACTTTAAGATGAAACACTCTCCCTGGCTCCAGGATGGTGGTTGCATACATATTTGTTTGCATTACTTTAGTACTAAAACATCACAGTGCAAAAATTTCTATCTCATTCACCCCTGCACACATTCACATTTCTTATCCATTCTAAATTCTACAGCCAGCTTCAGCAACATGCTTGTCTAGCATTTATGTAAAAATAATAGGAATGTTGGCCCTCCCAGTCAGTCTGTAGACTTTGAGTCCTGGGCCGGGGTGAGTAGGAGAGGAGAATCCTTTTACCATATGTTTCAGACTTTCCCACTGTAGATTTCAGTATAATATAACCCCTCAACTCCAAGTGTGGAGTTCTAAGGGGTATATGAAGGGAGAGGTGGGGCAGAATTATAATTCTTTTTTAAAAATAACTATTCTAGTGCTGGGTGGTAAACAGGTAAAATAAGTGTGCTGGATAACTTGGGAAAATAAGCTTCAGAGAGCAGTTCAATTAACAGTTGTAAGCAGAAAAGGTGATGCATTTTCTCAGTATGTATAAGAGGTCACTTGCTTTAGGATAAATTTTGACGAATTGCAGAAAAAATAGATGCTGAAATCAAAATGAAAACAGATTGCAGTTTTATATCAAAGGCACTTTTACCTTCTTCAATGTAAGGGAAAATGACACATTTCCCCCGTGGATTGTATATATTACTTTTTAAATTGTGCTAATTTTAAAACTTTGAACATATTTCATTTAAACAAAAGAAGTCTTGGAAATTAACATAATCTTTGAATCTGGAGTCAGATCTTCACTTGCTCTTCGCCTCAGATCCTGGCTCTGTAAATGTAAGGTAGATAATGTTTGGTTGCTGTTTTTCTTTTTCTTTTTTTTTTCCCCTTTCCTCCCCAAGAAACTGAGCAGATGTAGTTCTAGTGTTTGATTTCTAGTAAATCTTATATAGTGAGCATTTTAAATATAAATTACTTCATTTGTCTTTTTCCATTGTGATTTTTTTTAATGACCACTTTTTAAAGGTAGTGTCAACGTGCATCTGTAAGCCAACTGGGAATGGGTTGCAATACGAAATTCCCTCGTGTAAAAAGCCAGGTTTAGCAGTAATGCTTTTAATCTGGACTTGTAGAGGATTCAGGAGCATCCATAGATCTGCTCCAGTAATTACCATACCCCAAGTGGCACTGGAAGAGACATTTGCCTAAAAACTTGATGTCTTCATTACGCTGTTTACATTTTAATTAGAAACATGAAAATTACTGATTCATACAGACAACTATAGTTTAAGTGGTTTCATTTGCCATCCAATAAATCATAAAAAAATCCCCACAGTTGGCATAAATAGTTTACTAGGAATCATTCATGGGAATAATGTGTTGGCACTATAAGCTGCTTAAAATATGTTTTTATTTTACCAGAGGTAGAATTTGCATATAAATTAGAGAATGGCATTTTAAGTTGACAGTCATTTATGCAGAATACCACCCACATGCAAATACATATATGGGTGTATATGCAGACTTTCTTTGACTTTATAGATTTTTGCAGTATCGTGTGTATAGATATATACCCAACCTAGCCTATCAGTTTTAAAAATGCATGTCCTCTTTTTAAGTCCTTTCAGAAATGCTGTGGTTGTTCTAAATATGCATGACCACAAACACATCTTTTATCTGTTGGGCAACATTCACTTGCAAGAAGGAAAAATGTTTATTTCTGGTGTGCATATGTCTTGGAAAGAACTGGTTGTTTCTTCTGCTCATTTATTCCCTCTTTCCTATCTCTTCTATTCTTCTCAACTTTTGCATGTCCTGTCAGTGCTGCTGCCCTACAACCGCTCCCATTCAGGGCTGAAGCAGGGTGGCTGTCAGAGTCCATCCCTGAGTCAGCAGCACATCCATTGCCTGCATCTTGCGACAGTCAGTCATCCAGTTTTCCCCTCCCCAGGGGACAGGCGTCCTCCTCATCAGCGAGGAGGAATGACCCCTCTGTCTGGCTTGCTTAAAATCCCGAATCTCCCCACATTGGTGTGTGAGTTCAAATCCCCCCTCCTAGAGGCAGGGCTGGGACTCCGGCTAATGACTCTGAGATGCAGAGGGTCAGCGCACTGGTGAGCTGGAACACTGAGGCATTGTGCGAGCCGAGTTGTACATTTTTCCCATAACTACAGACTCCTCTCCGTCCCCTCCCCTCCCCAGTCCTTTATTGTAGATCAATATTATGCAGAAATGAACCAGGAATAACCACAGACATTAAAAGGCATTTCCCTTTTTGTTATCTTTGTTAGAAAGTATTGGCCATGGCCAGAGGAGGCTCTGTTATTATTTTTTATTTGTTTATTGTTTTTTGGATGAATGGTAGCACCCAGTGACTGAGCACTTCCATCACTGTAAAACTCATACTTTAGGTCCACATTTATTTTGCATTTTAGGCCTATGGATAGGCTACATGTTAAAGTGAATTTTAGAAAATATTATGTAGGACCATCTATCCATAAGTGTTTCAACTTGAAATGCTGTAGCAGTCATTATTTTCAACTTTTGAGTGTGAACAGGTTACATTGAAACTTGTGCCGCCTGGATGGTGTGACTTTTGCAGATAAATGGTTGTAAGATTAATTCTGAGAAGCTGCTTTAGATGATAAATTTTGTGCCTCATTTCCACATCTTTGGGCTTGCCTTTTTAAATATCTAGAGAATTGCCAAAGTTTGAATGTACTAATCAGTATTTTATATTATCTCCACTATTTTAAATTTTAATAGAAAGTCACCAGGATTGCTTTCATGGTGATGGAGGTAATCAGACCAGGACTTTGAACTTTTTGTAGTTCTATGCATTTACTAGGCAGACTTCCTGCTCATATCCATTAGTGTAATAGTGAATTCATGGACATATGCTTACTGGTTTGCTTTGCATTGCCTATTTTGGGGGATCATGTGGGGGGCAGGCAGGACACTTATTAGATCTCTCTACCTCCTAGATGTGATTAGACACAATAGTCGACATCTGTAAGGACAGAAACAGGCTGCTTACTTGTACACACGGCAAAATTCTAATAGTCCTGTGCTGTCTGGTAAATCCTGTCTGCTTTATGCGGTGTGGCCCGAAACAGTTGTGTGGTGAGGGAATGCTGGCTGCTGGCCAGCCATTGACTATGAAATCCTGGGTACCTGAGAGCTTATCAGTTCTTTTGCTTTGTAAAAGAAAAAAGTGATGAAAATGTTGGTAAACTGCCATGAAGGTTTAAGGCTGCTGGAACAAGGAGCCGTGTAATCAGATTGGAAAATGGAGCTTGAGATTCTCTGCATGGAGAGCAGCCCTCTGTGGACCCCGTGAGCCGCTGTGCAAGTGCCCGAGCTGACCACTTTGTTAGCAAATCAGCTTGTTTGCTGCAGCAGCAGGGTGGAAGAGACCAGAGCTTGTGATGGTATGTAACGGAGGGAGAGCTCTCTCGCATGGCACAATCTAATCAGCTTGCAATTAGCTCAGGCTCTACAGTCACCTTCTTAATTTTCTTTTTCCCCCTTCTTTGTGTTAATACCGTGCACTTTAAACAATTAAATAAGGGAAGTAATCCTTCAAGCAAATCAAAGCCATCCTTTAATTTTATCACCCTGCTGAAAAAGTATCAGGTGGTCCACTGGTCTTCATCAGATGCTGAAAATTCTTCAGCTCACTGTAGCTTAGAGGGGCTTTAACAAACTGAGGTTGAGGATACTCTTTCAAATGTCTTAGCAAGGGGAGGGGGAATGGAACACCATTTAAACTAGAATTGAAGTTAAAATTGATGTGAGGGGGGATAAGAAATCCCTTTTCATTTATATACAGTTGTAAATACCTTTTGGTTTATATACAGTGATGCATCTATTTTATATTTTTAATAACCAGAGGCAGGCTGCGTGTGTGTGTGTGTGTGTGTGTGTGTGTGTGTATAGACAGAGATTATGTGTATATATCACATTCCATATCCTTTATGCTGCTGTTTATTTAGGCATTTCTATGCAGCACCTTGCTGAAGGCTCTAATGATATGGCCACTTGTACTGATAATTCTACTACTTCACCTTTACTGAACTTGATTCACTAAGGTTTAAAAGAACAAGGATATCATTGCTGATCATGGGTGTTACTTGTTAATCCTTTAAAATAAAATTCAGATCCTTTGGGGGAGAGGTGAGAAGAGCAAACCATAGATTTGCAAAATCAGCGCAATAGTTTTACATTTTAACTTAATTCAAGGACAGTGACTTCTCTAATACTACTTAAAGAAGACACTTATTTACTGAAACTAAATAAAATCTTTTAAGAGATATTGTTAAGCAACCTTCTATCAGTTTTTCCTCTTTCAGAAAGCTTTTGCTAAAACATTATCCACGTGCATGTATCTCTGACCAGTTATATATGTTTTTTATTAAGTGTTTGTCTGTCATGAGGTGGAAATCGGCATTATTTCACCAATGTTTACTTTAGAAAGCAATTCAGAGATCATTATTAGAATTTGCTTTTAATGATTATTAGAGAAATAATTAGAGCACTTTAAGCATTTTTTCCTCCATAATAGCCAATTCCTTTCTGGAGGTTGTTTGTGTTAATAAAAATAAACATAGGTATAATGTTATTGATATTTTATTGCATAAATATCATACTTGAATTTTCTCCCTTGCAGAATTTTTCTGACTTACAGAATACTACTAATAAACTGTCTTCTTTCTTTTTTATCTTAAAAAAAATCTTGTAATGTATAACCAATGTTTGGTATCAGCAATTTTTTTACTTAATGAACAGTTCAGAAAGTTTAACTGTCCAAGTATTAATGCTGTAAGAGGATAACATGACATCTTGTTTTCCTATATGTGTTTGATTATGTGCCTTACATTTGTGTTTAGAGGCATGAATTCAGTTGGATGGAGAATGAGAGTAATTAATATAAAGTACACTTAAAATTAGGTAAGCTTTTAAGTAAGGCTTAGGGTTTTGCTGGAGATTCTGTAATACATCCTTTTTTGTGTGTTTTGAATTTTTTGTTTTTAATTAAAAAATAAATTAAAAGGAAACATACATCACCTACACACATCCTATGCTGCAAAGATTCACTTTATATTCTTCTAGAGGACAAACTCCATTACATATGCACTTACTGTACATTCGATTGTAAATCTTACAATTTAATGGTAATTCAGTGAGCAGTTATTGCTTCAGTGGCCTTTTTTCTTTCTTTTTTGTCCCATATCACTTGTGAAATAGGGTTACCCTTTACAAGTGTCACATCCATAGATTCATCTTTTGTACTTTGTAGTTGTTCCTGGTGCATCATTCTTAAGTCAAAAAAAAGAAAAGAAAAGAAAAGAAAAAAAGGCAAAGCAATGGAAGACCATGTGGCGAATGGTGGGTGGGAGGTATGTGTGTTTATATGCATACAGGGGAGTGGGGGCTGTAGAATAAGAGCTTTCTTGGTAATGCCAGACAGACAGATAAACAGGGACAGAAAGACTTACAGAACTCTAGCAACTAAACAACCAAGAGCGTTAGCATCAGTCTAATAGAGTAATATCTTTTTCTAAATATGCATTTTCTCTGAGCTCATTCTCAATCCTACATTCAGTTTTCCATAACAGATTCTATTCTGTGCTTGAATTCTTCGAAGTAGAATTGGTATCTGATTGGTACAAGTCTCTTCACCTTGCTTACACTGTTAATATTCTTATCCTTTTTGGACAGTGAAATACTTTTTTTTATAGAAACAATATACACATTCATAAAGAAATTATAAAGGGATTCTCCTTCTGAAGATAATGAGTTCTCTTCAGGAACTGCAGGTTACATGGCTCACAAATGAGCTCTAAGTGGGGGGATTTAAAGTCCTGCTACAGCATTTAATTTCTTGAGGAAAGGAGTTCAGTTCAAGGTTAGCCTGTTATTGTGGCACTGGCAACTACTTCTGCGTCCCCGTTCTTCTGCCAGCAGTACTGCACAAAAGGCAGTCATTTTTATTTAATACATAGGGAGGTATTAATCACTGCAGTATTTTCTTGCAAAAATTTATCTTATCATATTCATTGTTTCACTACCCATGACAATAATAGGTGTTTAATTACTCAATAAGGACCGTTTATAGATTCCATTTTTCCTGTATGCTGGACAAATGGTATTGATTTTGTACTTTGATGCAACATGAAACTGTATTAAACACGATTAGAATTCCAAGGCTGGTAAAATGTACATTCGTTATGGTAACAGGACTTGCTTTGAGAAGTGGCAAGCTTCTTCTAATCCAGGCAATGCCTTTGGAGTAAAATGGTGATATGATTTTACTACAGATCTGTGGTTAAAGAGGAAAGCTTTTTTCCCTCATGGTGTGTGTGTGTGTGTGTGTGTGTGTGTGTGTGTGTGTGTGTGTGTGTGTGTGTATCCAAATGCATGTATGCAGATTTTAGTTTTAGTGAAGCATTAAAGAGTTTATATGGAAAGATTATAAACGGATGGTTCTTTGGAGCCAGAAAAGCCATTGCATACAGGTGAATGCGGAGTTGGTGTCATCTTATAATTGTGTCTCTTTAGTTAATACTCTAGGTCTTTATTTTACCAATATATAACTTGTTACCTGAATGAGGGTGGGAACCATTTCAAGATGAAATAGCACCTGCATCTCTTGCTGAATTCTGGTTTACCTTCTTTTAAAGGAATGAAGAAGACTTCCAAATACCTATTGTGTCATAATTTAAACAGTGAGTTTTGTTTAAATGGACACTAAATAAAACCCTTTCATTTAGCTGACATTATTATGTCCCAGTTGGGCAGCAAAAAATCTTGCACAGAGCAAAAGTCCATCCTGTCTTCCAGCAGGGCAGTCTGCCTGCGTTTTGTTTCACCTTGATTTTGCAAACACATTTCCACCTGCATTTAGCACATCCAAAACCATAATTGGAGAGGACTCTCTTGTTGGTCAGTGCATTAATTGCCTATGATCTTCAGCTCTTTACAGATTTATTTCCTTTGGAGGAAGGTCATCTAGCCTTGCCAAAATAAAAAGCAAAATAAACCAAGGACAGACAAGCAGTTGTTTAATCTTTATAATTTCACTAAAGGCTAGCTTGTATCCTTGCTAAATCTTACTTTGTATTTCTTTGCAAGGATCATAGACCTCTGGGTTCAATTTATAGTTTTGGAGAGTTTTATGGATGACTACCCTTGTCCCTAAAAAAGGAAGGTGGCTCATTGACAAGATTGCTTTCTGCATCATGTATTCTTAATAATAATAATCCTATTGGAACATTAATTGATCACTACTTTGGCTTATAATTTTTAATATTTGTGTGGAAGATACAAAACTTCAGGAGAGATTTTATAAAGACCTGCCATTTGCTTCATGGCACACATATATCCAGTCGACTGTTTATTGGTTTTAATTGGAAATTTCTTATTCAGTGAATATTTGTCTTATGGGCTGTTGTATATAGCATATGTAAACCTTAGCAAAGAAATCAGAAAATAAAGACAAATAACAGTTTACATCTAGCTAGTATATTTCTTTTTTCCTAGAGCTTTCAAGAGCATGAGAGAAAAATAAATTGATTGACCTGCCCATTTTAAAACACCATTCTATTTTTTTCCTCATAGATATGAGAAGAAAAGCTAAGTTTGATTCCGGAAATATGTTTTATATATTTATTTTGCTTTTCAGGGATCAGGCAAATACTGGCAAAAAGGGGCTTCTCTGGTAATGCGGTCTGAGGTCTTCCAAGTCCTGTGCAGATAGATCCTTGATCACACAACAGATTGCATCTTGGGTCTACCAGCTGGGTGAGGAATGCTGTAGTTTGTAAGGTAGGATTATACTTCAAGAAAAAATATTGTAGAAATTTCCAAGGCTTTGGCTTTTCTCCAGCATTCTGAAACTAAGATTTGCATGATTCTCTGGCCTGGGCCCTAGATCCTTGATGATTCCTTTGTGCTCTCTCCAAATGAACTATTTTGTACTTTCTATTCAAGCTTAAACAAATCATTTATTTACTCAGTAATGTGAGTGTAGGTTTAATTAAGTGAAAGATGATTGCATGAAATTAGCCAGTTGTAAAGTGCATTATATTAAAAAAATGGTACAGAAGCCTGTTTTATTGCTGAGTATTAACTTTTTAGAAAGGTTTTTCCCCTAAAGAGAAGTGTCTTGGTCGCTGGAGGAGTGTCTGGATGAGGATATTGACTGCACAGCTCCTTACTGCAAGGTGATGGACTTCTCTGGTGCAGATAGAATGGTGGCTTTCTGGGGGAGCCATCCAATCCCCAGTCTGGCATCAGATTCCATGAGAAATTTATAATCTAGCATTCATTTGAAGAGAACCCATTGCTAGATTCACCTCGGATTCTTCAAGGGAATGCATTTTGAGAACTTTACTTTGGTTATCTTGCCTCACAGAAACTTACAGTATTTACATGAATAATAAATATAGTCTACATGTAGCTATTGCTTTCTGAGCATTAATAGTGTATATAACTTCTGAATCCCATTACCTTCTTTACTGTGCAGTAGCATGGTATTTTGTGGACACATTCATAGACTGTAGTACGTTAATCCATCTGCTCAGGTTTTTCCTTTTCTTTTTCTTTTCCTGCCCTTACAGGCTTTGCCTTACCTTCCTGCAAACCTCTGCACTGCTCACTCCTTGCCCTGTCCGCCCAGCAGTATCCTACTAACCTCTCTTTTAGCTGTTTGAATAAAAAAAATCGATATGACTATTAAAGCCATTTGGAACTTTTTAAAAAAGAGAAATAATATTTTAATTACCACTGACATGCCAGTTTGAAGCACATATCCTCCTTTATGACAGTTCAGTTTAGAAACTACATTGCTTCATTTCAGTAACTTTATTACCATTTGGCTCAGAGATTGCTATTTCGCCTTGGCCACAGATTTCATCAGTTGCCCGGTTCACCTTTGTCCACACTATACTTGTGAAATGACCTCCTCCGTTAGTGCTTGTCAATAGTAAATTGCTATATTCTGTGCCTAGAAACACACCAAAGGACGACAACACTTTATTGAATGACTGAATTTGTACTTAATTTTTTTAAAATTAAAACTTAATTGGGATAGTCTTAATTATCATTTAATACCAGCTAATTAAGGCACTAGTTAGGGTCAGCTATTACAGTATTCTTATTGCTAATATAACATGGGACATGCATAGTGTGCAGGTGTCTATGTAACAAGTGTGTCTTCTTTGGCATTTTTCCCCCTAATTTTCCATCTAACTATTCAATCAAAATAACTGTGAAGTGATGAAGGCTCAGATATACTGATGAGATCAGATTAGTTTTTTTTTTTCCCCCAGAATTTCTAATGAATGACTAAATCCCTCTTCAGAGAAAGCACTTTTTAGAGAGGAGAAAAGTTGCAATTTGTGACATAAAGAGAAATAGAACTCAAAATCAAAATGTGACTTTAAAAAAAAATCACAAAAGAAATCTTAAATATAAAATTTTCTTTGAAAAGTTATGAAAATAATGTATCTGGTAATGTTTAGTTTTTCAGTATATGTGATTATAAGAAGACTAGATATATCTCTGCAAAACATAAACTTTTTAACTATAAATATATGCCTTTATTCATTATAACATTCATAAGAAAAGAAAAAAATGTCCACTGCTCACCTCTTTTCACACATAGTTCAGCTCTTTTATCTTCTTAACAAAGCTGTTGCCATAAATAGGACACTGATAAGTTACTTGAAAATTAATGTAAAATAAAAGGCCAGTATTCTTGGAAATCTCATTTTAATGAAATTTAGAGTGATGACAAAATACTGCTATTTCCCAAATGTTGTTTCATATGCACTTAGTTTTGGATGAATCATTTCACAAAGATTATTTTACTTCAGTAAATACTCTTAAATTCCAAATTCCATCTTGTCTGAATTTTTAATCTTTGTTTTTGCTTTGTCTCTACACTCTGAAATAACCTGATATCAGTTTACCTATTGAGGAATAAAGTGAGGCTTAAATTGTGGAAGGAGATTACCTTTGACAGATAAAAATGGGAAGCTTGTTTGTTGCTTATTTTTATAATATTCTAAGTGTCCTGAAATAAAAGATGATTGATTGAAATTTTACTTGTAAATAGAAATTAAGAATAATTATATAATAATTGCAACATTTCACTGATGTTAGGCAATGAAGACAGAAAAGAAATGTTAAGCTTTCTCTTTCCAGATGTAGCTGATGCTATGGCATTCAGGAATATGAAAGTTTCATTGGTTTTTTTTATACCTTTGGGAATATTTTCTATAATTTTTTGTTTGTTTTAGATGAAATTACTGCTCTAGGGTAAAAGAAACCCTAATAAAATGCTGTGCTGGAAAATAAAATTTTGCCAGAATTTCAGCCAAGAAACATTTCCTCTGTGAAGCTCAGTAACTGAGATTTCAAATGTTATTCTCCCTCAAAAGCATACGTGTTCAAAAGCATACGTGTAGTCTGCATGTGGCTCAGAACATAATTGTATCAAATCAAAAGCATACAGAATCTTAAGTACAGTCTGTTAGGATGACATGCAGAAAGTCATAATATGAGTTTTGTATTTTGAACAGTGTACTTTAGCTTCACCTCATAAAAAGGAAAATTCCTGAAATAAATATAGATGTATACAGATACCGGTTTGAATCATTATGTTTGGATTTATTTTGCTATATGTCACTTAAAATTAAGATTAAGCAAAACAACTACATTTAATATAAAATGTTTTGAGCAAGTTATTTGTGCTTATTAGTGGTGTCACTGTTAAAATAACGCTATTAAGCCCCCAACATTACATTACTTAGTTGGTTCCGCCTTGTTGAATGTGTGAAGCAAAGGTTCAAAGCATTTCTTCTCATGTCCATAACAGGTACCAACTATTATTTTAAGAAAAACCCATTTAGAAATAATAATAGATGGAAATTACCAACACAGAAAATTAGCTGAATTGTGGATTCAAGTTAAACATTAGAACTGTGAAGTGTAAAGTTTGTGTAGCATTTAACAAGCTTTAGTAGAGTACTTAAAGTAACTTATGTGTAATAGGCAGTACTAGCAGAGCTCCACAGAGCCCCAGAGAAAGATGAAAATGTAATTGGGGATGCTTCAGACTGTCTGAGATGTTAAGATTATGTTCCATGAAGACTAAAATAAGGTTTTGTGTTTTTTCTTTTTTTGCAACCATGTAAATTCTCCAGAAGAAGAAAAATGAAAATATATGGAAAATTCCAGTAGCTTAAATGTACACACATTCACAAATATGATTAAAAGAGATTCTATCTTTCACTTTTTCTGTAGCAGTTGGCATATCTTAGCTTGTTTTTATGTTAAACCAGCTATGTTAAAAAACCAAATATGTGTCGTGCCCCATGTTGTCACTATGTTAACAGAAAAAAAAGTTTGATGAGATAAAGGGGAGAAAAAAGAAAAACTATAATTAAAGATTTCAAGTTCTGTTTGAAAGTTAATGGGAGAAAACTTATATTTTATCTGTTAGGATTGACCAAAAGATAAAAGAAAGGAAGGAGGGAAATAAGGAATGAAGGAAGGAAGGAAGGGAGGGAGGAAGAGAGAAAATACAACACAAAAAATAATTTATATAGTGCATCTTTCTTTACATTATTTTTTACAAGTGTTCCATGTTATCAACTTACATATTTCTTATATATGGTGAATGGTAACTGAAATTTTAAGATTTGAATCTGCCTTTATGTGGTAGTTAAGGAGGCAGAAACACAGCCTCTCTGGGTCTCAGTGTTTTTCATCTTAAAATGGATGACCTACATCTAATTTCTCTTCCAGCTCTAACACACTATGAGGCACTAAGTTCCATTCTATGAAGTTCTGTTTGAAAATTTTTAGGAACGTGGAAACTGATCATGCCACTCAATTTCTCTGGTGGATGTCAGCTGTGCAACCAGAGTGTTGAGCAGTATGTTATTTCCTAGTCTCTAGGAGAGTGGATCCCATACCTGGGGCTGCAGACTTCTAAGGAATATTGAACTTCTTGAAAAAGTTTCTCAACATTATATGTACACCAAACATGTGTTTGTCACATATATGATCTACAGGTTTTTGTATGTGTGGTGTCTCATGGTTAGGATAAAAAAATTACATCCATTTAGAAGTGTTGCAAAGATGTCACAAATTTACCATTATTCTTAATCATCATTTTATCCATCAGTGGATGCTGATAGCCAAATCAATGTCTTGAATCTATGATGGTTTTGTTGTTTTTAAATAGTATTGAGAAGGGTGCAAATCTGTTGTATTCACTGGAAGTACATTAATTATACATAATTTGAATAATTAAACATTGGCTTGGAAGATGTACCATTTAAATTTTTCCAGTATTTTAAAAATATTTTATTGCATTTAAACACCCAGTTGAGTTTACATGGCTACATTTCCTGTCACCGTATTTGAAATATTTCTTTAGTTATTCTTAGTAATTGACTGATGAATTCCTTCTATTGGGGAATAATTACTATTTTTTGAACATTTATAAGGCACTGTGTATGTGTCTGTGTGACAGTGTATGTATATGTATGTCTGTGAATAATTATTACCATCTTGTAAATTAACATATTAAGGTAAAAATGCTGTTTCTTGCCCTCATAGTCATTGGCATAACTGGGAGTCAAAACTGGTCTACATAGTAACACCAAAGTCTGAGCAGGGCCTGTAGGAGAAATTAATTTCAGACTTAGCTTCACAGCATATAAAGGTCCATATATAGAAAGTCTTGAGAATTATAGTGCATGTTCTGAAAATGACATGTCATCATCCTTCCAGAATTGCCTCATTATGCCTCAGTTTACCCCATTTTAAGATAGAGAAACATTTTATCATTAAATTTTACTTTTCTTGCCAGGATAATGTGTGAATTAGTTAATGCTTATAAAGAAATGATTTGATGAGGGGAAAGCTCTATCTAAATGCTAAGTATTATTTATTATTCATGTAAGCATATTACTGTACCCTTCAATCACCTTTTTTTGGATGTTTCAAATGGGCAATTACTGTCGCTTTGTGTAGAGCTTTTAAAATTTTTAATTTAAATTAAAAGTTAATCTAATTTAGGGAAAACTCTGCCAGCTGGAAAGGAACACGGACTTTTTTTTTTTTTCCCCCTTCGCTTACCAAACAAAACAGCAATTCAGAATAGACTCTCTTTTAATATAGTAATGTGGATAGGCTTTCCTGGGCTAGCGGTATTAGGAAGGAGGGCTAATTAGTAATGGCTGCTTTGTAATGCTGGTAATCTATGTGTTAGGATTAGTGCTGATAATAGATCTGATTAGGGGGAATTAGCTGATATTTAGAAGGATGGAGATTCTTTTGTGTATGAAATCTCCATTTTGGGGGTACAACATATAGCAGGAGTGGCTGAATCTTTGAAATCATGTTAGCATGGCTTTCCCATAATACAGTGCTCATATGTGAGTGAGTCAGGAAGCAATGAGGGTCATTTGAGCTCAAGAAGACCTTTACTTCTTAAGGCCTCACTAAGGAGCCTACAGATAGTGAAAACTAGAGTTCAAAGATCAGAAATGTCAAGTATGCTTTAGAGAGGGAAGACATATTTACCTGAGCTCTTCAGTTAACATCTAGCAATCTATGATGGGGAAAATCCAACCATAGCTCTCTCCTTCCCATGCCTGTTGACACAAAAGTAACTTATCTTTATTTGAAGAGGGAAAGTGGAAAATATATCACTTAAAAAACCACTGTGGTCTTAATTCCTCCTCTTACAAATCTGCATATTCAACCTTCCGTTTAAAATAAACCATATTAAATATTCCCTAGCACTATTAAATTTTAAGGAAGTATGCTTAGAAATCACATTCAGTTGCACAGTTTCAGTTGCTCAGCAGTATCATTAAATCCTCTGGAGTGATTCCAGTCCCATAAAAATTAGGGACCCCTTTACATTGTTTCTATATTCAAATGGAAATCTTTTTGCAAGTTAGTAATTAAAGTATTTAACCTCTCTCTCCCTCCATTTATTAGAAAACTCTTTTTTCTTTATTTTTTCAATTACGAAAAACTGCTAAAGCCAATCAAGCATTTATTTTGATAAACCGCTTGTAACAGTCTCAGCTAAATTCTGCAAATACAAAAAAAAAAGAAAAGAAAAGAAAAGAAAAAAAAAAGCTAAATAATCACCCTGAGCAGATTTTGCAAAGACCTTGCTCAACCTGTTCGGGGATAATTATGCCAAGCTTTTAGTATGGGGCAAAGGAAAACATAAAATTAAGGCATGAAAGAAAGTCTACCTATTTTGAGAAAATACTGGGATAATTGGTACTCTTTTTATTACCACTTTATTATAGAAAGATATTGTCTTGCTAGGAAATATAGGTTTTCAGGAATTACATAGTATTTATGTGTAGATGAGAGAATTTCTGTATTAGATGGATTGATTTAACATGTAATAAAAATAGCAAATACTAAATACTGAATAGCTAAATAGTCAATTTAGAGTTCATTATTTAAATGACATTTTCCCCCCTCTTAATCGTATAATGTGTATAATTTCTTTGTTTCTGACAAGTACATTATAGGGAACTTTTTTTTTCTTCAGGGTTTCCCCTTACCCCCTTTTCAGAGTAACCTTTGGTTTGGAGCTACAACCATAAACTTTCTTTGAGAAATGAAAACAACAGGAATGGTACCATCACATGCAGGGTGTTAGGAGCAGAAGGCAGTAGACAGATTCACAATGTTATAAATGATGGTGATATGAAATGTGACCCTGATAATGGTTATATGGTGCTTTGGAAATTTACCTCTTTTATAGACTTTGCCCTTTTCTGTGTGCGATGACACTGAAGAGTGTGCCTGAGCAAAAAGATCTGTTTCTCTGTTTCTCTTTTTACATTATCAGGGGTCTGTCCAGGTTTAGTGGGACCTGAAACTTACACCACGTGGGGACCCTGTTTTAAGAACAACTGTACAAAGTTAAAATAGAAAACTAGGTACAGGTGTTCCATGGAGCCAATGCTTATATTTCTGAGGATCCCTGAAGTGTCAGCCTCATTAAGCTTCATTAGATTTGCCTCTGGTGACTCCATACATGATCATTGAAAATGAACATCTGAAGGCTTCCCTTGATGAGGTTTATTAGATTTTGACTAGTAAATATGTATAGTTAGAAGGACAAGATTGGTTCTACTTTTAGATATTTTGATAAATACTACTTTCCCAGCACTAATACTCCGTATCACAGGGATTGTGGGCAAGGTTACAAAATTTGAATGACTTAGTTTCAACAATTAAAAATTGTATACCCCTATTTATAGATAGTGCTTGCACTTGACAGGGTCAAACTCTTGGATCAAATGCTGATTTGTGTGAAACTCATATTTATAAGTGTCATATTAAATAAATCACTAAGGAGAGGCCAGAGTTGAACAGAATTTTTGGAAATCTTAATAAAAATGGGGATATAAGTAACATCAATTAATGTCCTCATTTTTATTAAGATTTATTAAGCAAGGAAATATTTTCGGTGAGAACTGAAAAGGGCTTTCACTTCCTTAGGGTCATAGAAGCAAATGGGCACCCACATTCCACTTCTTATTCTGCTCGGAATCCAGGAAGCTAAAGCTCTAATATCTATAGTGACTTCTTTTGTAGCACTTTTAGTCCCTAAAGATTCATTGGTGAGCCCCACTGACTTATTAGTATCATCATACTTTTAAGTATCTGGCTGCATCAGTCTTTCACATTTGATAGTCACTCTCTATTTGTTCTCTTCTGTGTCTAGATCATGCTATGAACCAGCAGATACTTATTGACATTTACAATAACATTTTACTTTGGATAGCTGCTTGCATTTTGTAGAATGCTTTTGTGTCCATCACCTCCCTTGCTTCTCACAATCCACAGAGGTAAACTCAGTTAATGTTGTAATTCACATTTTACCCAAGACAAAACTGAGGTTAGGAGGCATGATCCAGGCCATATATTGAAGTGGCAATAGGATTTGCATCCTGAGGTATTGACATGGAGATGTCTTTTTAAATCATACCCCCAAACTTGCAATTTATTAGGAGAGATAAGACATATAGTAAATAAGTAAATAAACAAATGTATATGCATACACATATACATATGTATATTTAACATGTATATACATATATATGTATAACATGCATACACACACACACATATATATGTGTGTGTGTGTGTATATATATATATACACACACACATACCTGTATTTAATGAAGTGCCCAGTGGAGAGTTGGGTATCTACTGAGAATTTCATAAATATGAATTAGTTATGCTTAGTCTATAACTGCTGAGCACCTAGAGAGTGCAGGACACTATAAGAGCACTGTATAAAGTGATGACCATGACTGGGCGTTGTTCTGAGCCTGTTTGAGTGAGAAGACAGAGCTATCAGAGGGAAAGCCATCAGCTGTTTTAGACACCCTACTTCTCTCCGCTTTACAAAATGTGATCCTGTACTCAGCTGCATTTCTTATTCTCAAATGGAACGTCTTCACATGCTACGCTGTTCCATTTCCCTCTTCCAATTGCCTCCATTGCTCGTAACCTTGACTGAACTCTTCCCTTTCTGCTTTCTCTATAAATCTGCTAGTCACCACTCCCACAATATAACCTATTTATGACATTGCTGCAGCCCACTCTCTGAGTTCTGGATTTCATCTTCTCTCATCCAGGCTGATGTGTTCTGAAACTAGAGCTTCCAGACTCTGCTGCGTTCTCACAGTGGTGACTGCCACAAACTCTGCTTCTTGTTATCCTATTAGACCATATTTCAGAGTTCTGCCCCAGTGTCCCTCTTCCTCCTTTTTCCAAGTGAAACTATTCAAAGACCTCATTATTCATATGCTTCCAAACCTGTACCTTTAACAGTATTCCCATTGATTGGAATCGCCTTCCTTTTTGTGTGAGTTAGACAGGAAAGTCTGCCTACCTGATGTCAGAGTGGTGAAGTTCTTTCTTCAGTTTATTCTGTTTCAAAAGAACAAAAAGGGTTCTTCCAACCTTATAATTAGAAGCAATGTTAGCAACTCACTATGTGCATGTCTGCTATAAAATGAGAATATGAGAAATGATTTCTTTCCTATATTATAGAATCTATTTCAAACTCTTCTTTTTTTACATGGAAGATTTTTATTTTATATATATATCTTAGAAAGTGAATAACTGTTAAAAATAACAAGTGAGATAGTTGGATAGCACATGGAAAAATTATAAATTTTTTAATTAATTTTTTAAATTTATATATGATAACAGAATGCATTACAGAAAACTTACAAATTTTAACCTACCATCACGCTAATTCAAATTGTGAAAAAAGCATCATACTCCTTTTAAAGATAACAGAGATTTTATTTACTCAAATGGAGGTTTTTAAATGACAATTTTTATTGTTTTTATTTTACCATTTAATTTACCATTTAGTATTTAGGAAAATTCTTTTTTCTTTGTGAGGGCATTAGAAAACCAAAACTCCATTGCTGGATGGTAGAGTGATAGATCTATGGAACTACTTTGTAAAGCCACTTGGCAATATGAAGAAGCACATACATAAAACTTTGAAATTCCCCCATTCTCTTTTTATCCCATGAAAATTCAAATATATATGATCAAGAAAACCATAAATATTCATTGCAGATCTATTTTTAACATTCAAAATAGTTAACAAAAATCAAATATTTATTAAGATGTAAATTAATAGTTGTATGTTTAATGAAATCCCATGTCAAAATTTAGCAAAAACAGATATTCAAGCATACTTAGGAATTGATCTCAAAACGAAAAAAAGGGGATATTATGAAACATGTTCCAACATAATACAAATAAAACAATAACATTTTCCTTTATTTTGAATATGCAAATAACACTGTATCTTGAATATCTATATACATGTGTATCTATATTTAAAAATACAAAAATATTCACAGGGAAGGTAAGCATCAGTTTTAGCCAAAAGTTATCACCCATAGTATCTCTTCTTATTAAATCTTCTTCATATTTATCTTGCCATATTAATTTTTTCTCAATTTTCTTTTTCTTATTTTAATAAGCTAGATATGACAGCAGAATTCATTTTGATTCATTGTACACAACTGCAGCACAACTTTACATTTTTACAGTTGTAAATGATGTAGCATCACATATGTATAGTCATACATGTACCTAGGGTAATGATGTCCATCTCATTCTACCACTTTCCTACTCCCATGCCCTCTCCCTACCCCCACACCACCCTCCCCTTTGCCCCATCAAAGTTTCTCCATTTTTCCCATTCCCCCCCCTCCACACACACACACATTATGAATCAGCATCCATCTATCAGAGAGACTGTTTGGCCTTTGGATTTTTGGAATTGGCTAATTTAGCATGATATTCTCCATCTCCATCCATTTACTTGCAAATGTCTTGATTTTATTCTCTTTTAATGCTGAGTAATGTTCCGTTTTGTATATATAGTTTCTTTATCCATTTATCTAAGGGCATCTAGGTTGGATCCACAGCTGAGCTATTGTGAATTGAGCTGCTATAAACATTGATGTGGCTGTTTCTATACTATGCTGATTTTAAGTTCTTTGGGTATATACCGAGGAGTGGGATAGCTGGGTCAAATGGTGGTTCCATTCCAAGTTTTCTAAGGAATCTCCATACTGCTTTCCAGATTGGTTGCACCAATTTGCAGTCCCACCAGCAATGAATGAGTGTGCCTTTTCTCCCACATCCTTGCTAACATTTACTGTTGTCTATATTCTTGATAACTGCTATTCTGATTGGTATGAGATGAAATTTTAGAGTAGTTCTGATTTGCATTTCTTGAATTTCAAGAAATGTTGGACATTTTTTCATATACTTTTTGATATATTTTCATATATTTTCTTCTGAGGTGAGTCTGTTTAGTTTGTAGGCCCAAATCTTTATCATGTTGGATTAGGCCCCAACTTCCTTAATAAGACTCTAAAGCACAAGAAATAAAATCAAGAATTAATAAATGGGATGGACTCAAATTAAAAAGCTTTTTCTCAGCTAAAGAAACAATCATTGAAGTGAAAAGAGAGCCTACATTTTGGGAGCAAAGTTTTGCAAATGCACATCAGATAGAGCATTAATCTTCAGGATATATTTCAAACTCTTAGGGTCTGATTTAAAGATCAGAAGCCAGGCCTTTTCCCCCACATCCTTGCTAACATTTATTGTCCCCTTGGTGGTGGGATGGTTCTTCTTCAGCTCCTGTTTCCTCTATATCGCCTCACCTCACCAGAATTTCATATTGTCAAAGAATAACACATAAAAGTAGCAGGTTCTTAAGTGTAGATGAAATCACCTGACAGGCTGGAAAATGCAATATAAATAAACCAAAAATTTTTTAAAAGATTTTTAAAAGTAACAATTTAAATTAAAATTTTTAAAATATAGTTCACACAGTCTTCATAGATATATGAAATATAATTCTAAACTACCTTCTTATGGTCCCTTAGCATGGATGGCTGACAGCTTCCCACAGATAAAATTTTGGAACAAATTATCAGATATTGGGGGGGTTCATTTTACATACCATATAGTTATGCAATTATTGTTTTTTGAAAGATAAATATGACAAATATATGGATTTCTGAAGTATAAATTTTCATACAAATCTATAATTTTAAAAATATTAAACTTCTTTAGAGAAGCGTTCTATAATGAGTTGAGACCTCAAAATTACTTGCAGTTAAAAGTCATGAGGATAAACCATAACTGAGCATGGTTTCCATCCTGTTTCCTGAATATCAGGTGTGTCTACAACACTAAGTTATATGATTTACTATAGAAAGATCTATGTACAGCTGTTTGCCAATAGTCATTCTATTCTAAAATTTATCACAGATTCTATTAATGTGACTTTCTTAAACTCATATAAAGCTTTAATTGAATCTTTAGTTTCTTCTTGAATAAGATCTTTCTCAAACTCCTGTTCTCAGGAAAGATGTATCATTAGAAAGTAATAGCGGAGTTTTGTTTGATTATTTTTAACATTTTTTGAAAGCTATTCTAAATGTAAAACATAGGTAAAATAAGAAAGGGCGTTTATGTGAAGTTTTAATTACTCCAAAACAATTGGAATGCCCAACCTTTGAAAAGGTAGTAAGTAATCTAAAATTTTACTATTTTATTTGACTTGTCGGTTTTTGATGTTGAGATCATATACTAATAAAGAAGAGTTAGATAACCATGTGGTTCTGGATGCGTAAATTGTTGACATGCCATGCTTTTAAAAAATTGGTATAAAATGGCATTTTGGGTTCTATGGTTTTTAAAAGTTACTATGTTTTTAAAAATGCATCTTTTTTCCATAAAATTGAAAATATCTGACAAAATCAACTCTTCGTGGTCTTGTTCTGTCCTAACAACTGGAGACCTCTTGATTTGTGCATTGTGAAATTTGTGTTCACAAAGTTCCTTCATTTAAAAAGTTCCTACTGCCTCCCTATTGTCAGATTCCCAGTAGATATGCTTTCCCTCATTTATTCCCGTAGGGTTCTTTGTGGCAAGTTTAGGTACATTCCTTTCTTGAGGCAAGGGGAGGGTTCTCCCCTCCCCAGGGTGCCGGTGAAACTCTGCATTACTTTGTCAACTGCAGACAAGCCTCAGGAGAGAGGTGGGGTTTTTTTTGTTGTTGTTGTTTTGGTTTTTGTTTTCTTTTCTTCCTATTTAGAGCCCAGTTTTCTTCCTGTGTATTTTGTTTCTTCTCAGATAAAACAAGAAAACTTTATTTTCAGGCCTCCTTCTTAAAAAGCATCCTTCCTGGTGAAAGGAACTTAAAACATCTCAAATGATTTATACAGCTAGGTACTGGCAGGCCCCAGTGTGAAAATTCAACATCTGCAAAAGTTTGTCTGCAAGCCATTGAAAGGTATAATGCAGGACCCCACAAAGGGGATATTTTCATTGTTTAGGTCCCCTTTCCACTCTACAGAGTTCTGTTTGTTTGCTTATCTGAATTGTAGTATTAAGAGACTTTACCATCTATTATGAATTATGCGTATTCAGTTTCCAATTAGCAAGGAGCCAGTACTGAATGTGGAGTCCTCTATGCCATGCTGCCTGCTCTGGTGGGAGAGGGAATTGCTGCTCCCCCTGTGCTTGGTGAGGGGATCCTGGAAATAAGACTTGCATTGTTCAGCTTCAAGACTTCCTTGTCCTCTGGAAGACTGGTGTTAGGACCCAGGGAGTGGCTCCAGAGAGGGGGCTTTGGGTGAAAGGGGTGGAGGAAGGGAAGGTAATGAACATAGGCTGTCTAGGTCTTCTGTCTTTCTTCTTTCCTAGTTTGCCCTCTTGCAATTACAGGATGGGCTGTTGGAGAGCCTCTCAGGGAAGATGAGGAGAGGGGGAGATATCATTACTCCTAACCCAAAGGTCTGTAAATTGGGTAAATGAAGAGTTCCCTTTCATAAAACTAGAAAATGAGCCTCCAGGAGGTTAAATAAGCTGCTTACAATTTCACAGCTAGGAAGGGGAGAGGCAGAATTCCAAAGCATGTCTTTCTCATTCCAGAGCTCCTGCTAATGCCTGGTGTTACACAATGGGCAGGAACAGAGGGCCCTTTTCCACCTACCTTTCTCTTTCTTTAGCTCTTCTAAAGGTGGTAAGGAAGAGGACATGCCAATAAAGATGAAGAGATTGGAAAGAGGGATAAGGAAAAATACCAATATTTATTAAACACATATGATTGCTCATTTAACGTGCTTTGTATATGCTGTTTTTATAAAGCTTATTTCAACACCAAAAGTACAACACTTTGTGTCATCTCTGTTTAATCAAGGGGGAAACTAGGCACAGGGAAAGTCCTTTGCCCAGGATCCCATGACCAACTGTGTTGTGGAACTGTGATCTGAAGCCAGAGCTGTGAGATTCCACAGCCTGTGCACTGGCTCCTCTTGCCCTTTTATCATCTCTCTTGGTTCCCCATCTCTGCCAACCTAGCCTGGGAGAAGTTCAGGCCCTGGGGAGGAGGGAGGAGGTGTGGTACTTAAGAGGCATGTTGGCTGTTTCTGTTTTAGGAAGGAGGCAACACCTGCTTCCCTGCATGATGTGTTTCATCCTTTTCTGTCCTGCTAAAACCCAGACAGCCTGCCCTTCTTCTGAGCAGACCACTGTGGACTTAACCCTGCAGAAGCCCTTCCAGTCGCTCCAGTGGCTGGAGGTTCTTAGATGAGAAATATTTGTAAGTGGTGGTGATGGTGTGCTGCCCTGTTATTAGTAACACTAATTTTTTGATATGCAAACATAAACAGACATGGAACAAATCTGCAATGAATGGAACCTAGATAAAGAATGGATTAGTGTAATTAGGAAGATGTGATTGTCAAGTAATGGGTCTGGCTTTCCTCCCTAGCTTGTGAAATCTAGCATGTTACTTAATAAGCATATTTTATAGGGTGAGGCAAACAGACTTACGAAGACAGAATCCAGTGACATGGGCATTAGATATGAACAAACAAACTAATGAGATATTAAATGGTTTCATATCTGAGTGTCGCAGTTTAAGACTTTTAGGATATTTAAATACATAAACACCCTTTGCTAATTCTAATTTGAATGAATCCAAACTCTTACAATACTATTTGTCTGATGTTCATTTAACATAAAAGCTATCCTTTGTGAGTCTCAAAATGAATCATTCCCTGGTTTGTATGATGCTCTTTTTAAAGGGAAAATGTCCCTGCTTATGGATCTTGGACAGACACATAAATAATCATGGCACAAATGTGCTTAATGCCTGGACTAAGAAAGCATAGGGCTTAAACAGGAAAGAAAGGTTGGATACAGGTTCCATGATTTTACCTTGCAATATTGGACAGGTCTCTTAATCCTCTGTATCTGGTTCCATGTCTCCAAAATGGGATAATAATGTTCTCTAACAGGGTTATTACAAGGGTTATGTGACACAGTGTGTATGAATGTTCCTGATATTCTCTGGGGGCACTTTAGAGATCCCCGTTTAATTGTTGAAGCTTCACAAAGTGTGTTGGGAGAAGAGGTGATTAACTACCTGCATGCTTTGAGCAATGTTTTTCCAAGACAGTGACATTAAAGTTGGAACTTAAGTATTAAGTAAGATATTGTGAAATAGAAATAATTGTAGAATAACAGAGCTAAATAAAAAGCTGTTTCCTTGTTTTCTACTCTATTTTAAGGGTACCAGGAAATACTCTGAGGTTCAGAAACACCTCACCAGATTTCATACTAGTTTTGTGGAACTATTGGATTGTGATATAACACCTAACAGTTCTTATTAAGAACTGTCTCTTGCTAAGGAAAATACTGTTATTATTAACTGTCTTCTTTTTGGAACACAGTGTCTTTATTTGATTTCTTCATTCAAGCAACATTTATTAAGAATCTAAGATGTGCTAAGTATTATGCTGGGTGGGGAAAGGTCTCTGACTTTGAGGAACTTGTAGTCACTGAATGTACAACATGTGAACAAGTAATTGACTGGATGAACTGGTAAGTGCTTTACTTATGTGGACCGTAGTTTATACTTATTGTCTTGAATTAATTACTGATAGTCTTCTTTCATCTTCAGATATGTTCTTGTTTAGACAGTTAATTTTATGGTCACATGAGATAAATATGTGCATATATAGGAGATGTGCTCCTTGAAGGAGATGACAAACTTTAAGGAATCAAGCCTGATTTTGTTTGAAAAGGTGATATTTGCCCTGAGAGGCTTGCTGCCGAGAGAAGGTAGGTACATGGAGAAAAGAAGGGCATTTTTCATCAGAAATGTAGAGGACCTAAGTAGTCAGGGACAATGTTAAGCCAAAAATGTCTTGTTGCTGAAACCTTGTAGAGTGGGGGTTGATAATTTGAGGTGAAGAAGGATATAGTTTGGACATTCTTGAAACTGACAGTTTATGTCAAAAGAGAAAGGGAGATCAAACTCAATGGAAGAGAGGGTAGATGAGGGCTTGAGAGCCCAAAGGAGGTGGTAGCAATGATGTCTGGTGCCCAGGGGTAAGGGTTAGTCTGCTAAATGGAAAGGCTAGGAGGGGGTGTACATAGAGTAGATGCAGGGTAGAATTGGGGGAGATTCTAATCTAACATTTCTTCATTTGGTGAAATAGTAGAAAGATCAGGCACAGCGGCTAAGGGTCTGACTCAAGCTTTTGCTCTTAATATAGTTAATGATTGTGTGGAATCTTGACCTAATAGATTTACTTTACTAAGGGGAGACTGGATTGATAAACTCTCTGTTTTCATCCATTTCTAAGATATTACAGTTCGTTGTTTTATCAAAATGTTGTGAAATTACAGTTCCTTCATCTTCTTTCCCATCTCTCATAACTCCATGCTGCTTCATCCTGCAAAAGAGGATTCCATGACAAGTAAATTTGGGTCACAGTTAATCAGGTTTCTTTACATAAGAACTCTCAGAGTCTCTAGAATGCTAGTGTGTATTAATGAATCTTGAAGAGGAAGTTATAGTATATGATGTTACCCAGACAGATTTAACTACATACTTTAGTGTTCCATAGAATATACTATAGGCAGCATTTAGGATTGCAAAATGAACATTTTGAATGGATACTTTCTGTACTGAACCTGGATGTTTATTTGGAAAATGATCTGTTTCCTTCCAAAATTAGGAAACAAACCACCACCAATCCTGGGTATACAGAATATTGATAGGAATAAAGCATGTAGCTCTATCTAAGCATGAGATGGTAGCAAGAAGCTCTTCCTCCGAACAAGCTGAAGAGAAAGTTTTGTTTTGTTTTGTTTTGTTTTATAAGACTCATGAAAGAAAGGCCAATACGATAAGTACCGTGTTACCTGGATGATTTTTAGAGTTGCAAAACAACTAAAAAAAGTAAACACAGAAGAATGAGACTTAATTTTGCTAATGTGATATTTAGATTATTCTGGTTGATGGTATCATTGAACACTTCCATTTCTTATCACTTCAGATATATTCTAATGTGATATTTGGTATATTGTTTTAAAAAGAAAAAAAATACCTGTTTTGCAGTAATAGGTTTCTCCCCAGAGGTGTGGGAAGCTTTATTTTCAGTAGTATTTCATAACATAGCACAACATAGTTCTTTTCCAGTCTTCTAACCTGAATTATTATTTCACATTATCTTTTTCTATCTGTATGTTGGTGTAGTTGACATAATCTCTCTAATTTTGATTCCTAGATTGTGATCATTGTAAGAAGAGTTCATCCCCCCCAAACTAATATTTTATAGGTAGTTTTTAAAATCAGTTTTGTGAATTGAGCATATACTTTCAATGGATACAATTTATTGTTCTATTCACTCTTTTTTTTTTTTTTTCTTAACTGAATAGCTACTGGTTAAGCACTGTGCTAGGTGCAGAAGAAGGAGAAAATATACAGTCTCTTTCACATTTTCATCCTTTTTGAGCTTGTAGTTCTTCCTCAGAATTCAACCAACCCCAATTTGCTCTCCTGGTCCTTTCAGCTGAACACACACACACACACACACACACACACACACACCCCTGACATGCTTGACAAGATCAAGGGCCTGTGCCAGTTGTGGAATCATCGCTTGGAGGCTGAGACAAAAGTCAGTTGGATTTGCTTTCACTTGGAAACTAGAGGTGTGGTTTCAGGTGGTTCGTGACCAGTTCACACAGCTCTGGTTCACTGTGCCCTGTTGCTTTGAGTTGCCTTCAGTTTCCTTAGTTGAAAATGGGTCATGGGAGGATGCTGAAGCTGCTTAAAGGAAGTGGGGAGGGGGGTGGCTCCTGTCTTCAGAATTAGAATTCTCTCAGGGACTGCACACTGTTTCCAGGTTCAGCAGAATGTTTCACACACATGTGACTGCCTTTACTTTTTCTTCACAGATTCTTAAATTGTGTTTGCCTTCTTGTCTCCCTCACTCTCTCCAGCACAAAGGTCGTAGGTTTCATTTGATTACATTTTGGTTCTCTGTTAAACTAGGCTAGGTCACCTTGCTCCACATAGCTATTTAGATTTGCTCATTTGTTTTTTTTCTTTTTAACATGTCTGCTCTTGAAAGTTAATGCTTTCTCCTTTTATTTCCACAGACTAGATGTCAGAGGACATAACATTAATAGAAGTCTGTCTCCCCTATTACCTTTTCAGGAACAGACTTTCAAACCCCTTTAGGAATCATCATCTGTAGTAAGAAGAGACCTATAGTAGGTGGACAAAATATCTTAAGCCATTTTTTTCTAATTCTTTCATTGCTTTGAATTCAGAGTGTCTCATTTAAATAAAGATACATTATTAACCTCCTTCCATGCATAAAAATAGATTGTATTTTAAACATGAGATGCTTCTAGTTCCTTAGAAGAAAATACATTTGCTATCATGTTACCACATATTATTGAGCTCAAACATTTCTAACCCCTTTATATGGCTATAAATAATTTTACCTTATGAAAAGCACCAATATTTTCTACTGGTACTTCTAGTTAATTTCCTGGATGCTTCTAAGAAGGTTCAGTCCTGTACCTGTTCCTTACTGAATTGTATTCTCGTGTAAACACCTTTCATCTGAACTGACAGTGTAAAATCCCTTTTGTTTGAACAAGGTTAGGACAACAAAAAAATCATTTGTTTCCTTAGCATGAATTTTATTTTTTATAGTTTTAATTAATAATGCAAAATAAAACATTTTATTTATTTATCTGATTTTGTAAACAAAAAAATGGTATTATTTCTTCAGTAAAGGATGGTTTGATAATAATAGTTGGAAAAATAAATGTTTCTGTATTTTGAAAAGATGGTAAAAGTATACATAGGACCTTTTATTTTGTGAAACATTCATATTTACTATGACAATATTGTTAGAAGAATAATTCTTTTTCTTTAGATACAAAAAAAAATTTAAGATAGACTTTATTGAGCATTTGAAATTCTTAAAGATGAGCTCACTTCTAAGTCTTTGCTCACTTCTTGGAGTGAATCATTGGAAACAAACATGAAAGCATTTTAATTTGTCTTCTCCTTGAACAGAACATTTTGTTCTCTATTCTAATTGCACATTCCTCTGGCCCTGGTTGTAGTGCATATTTCCCTCTACTCTTATTCCATAATTCCCACTCTGTTTTTGTTTGTTTTTAATTCCCAGAAGGGTTAATTTTGTCCTTCATTCTTAAAAAGAGGGAGTTGATTTTCATTGACATATTTTAGTGCAGGTAAAATGAAATATGTGGTAACCAAATTAAAACCAGTTGAACTAACCACATACCCACTTATTAACAGCTGCCATTCTCCGGCTTACTCATGTTAGTTACTTACTCTTGGATTAATAGTACGCTGCGGTATATTCTAGTCAACTAAACTCAGTTTGTAAAATAATTCACATCAAGTAGAAGAGTAAGAAAACAGCCACACTTTTTATAAATCAGGGATAACAAACTCAGATGTCACCGGCCACCAGATTGGTCAAAAATGAGAGAAGGGCAGGGAGCAATATCGTTCTTTCTCTGTTGCTGTTAAGAATTAGCATAATTATTTACTTGTGAAAATATAGGCTCAGTGTTGCCAGAATTTTCTTCTTTCTTTTCCCTTTCTCTTGTGTTCCCATTCCTTTCCTTATATACCAGATACCCTGTTTTTATGTAGATCACATCAATTTTTAAGTTAGGCAACCAGTGAAAGATTTTACAAACACTGTACAATCTGCATTTTGTACACAGCCTGTCAGCTTTTGACCTGTAGAAACCCCATCAATTTGAAAGATAAATTTAGTGTTACATTAAAAACAACATGCAGAGTATTCTTAATTCTGTGGTCAGTGGCCAATGGTTCATTTCCTTTGGGAAAAAAAAAATTGTTTTGAGTCCCATGGTTCTCACTCTAAGCAAAAGACTGAAAGGAATATGTTGGTTTATTTACCTATAAGCATGTTGAAAAATGTTGAATTAGAGGTCAGTTTATAATAATGCTTAGTGAAACCTTTGGTCTTAGTCTGGTATATAGTTTTTAAAAATCATGGCTTAGGAGAGGGCATAGGGGTAGGAAAGGTGGTGGAATAAGATGGACATCATTACCTTAAATACATGTATGAAGACACAGTGTTATGACTCTACTTTGTATACAACCTGAGACATAAAAAGTTGTGCTCTATATTTGTACTATGAATTGAAGTTCATTCTGCTGTCATGTAACAAATTAGAATAAATAAATAAATTTTTAAAAAATTATGGCTTGTGATAAAGCCTATTATATTAGGTAAGAAGCCAGAAAAATAATATTTTTTGTCACCTATCTCAATGGCTTTAACATTGTAAAATTATGGGGTTTTTTTTTGTGTGTGTACATTTGTCTTTGCAAGACTAACTATATTTATTCTTTTTTTTAAGATAATAGAATCAAATATGTACAAAATAGCTTTTTATTTATTCAAAACCCTTGAACGATCTTTAATTTTTACTTCTATAGATTAAATAATTCAGAATTCTTTAATATTTCCATAGGTCCTATTTTATTTGCTTTTCATTTTTTTCTATACCTTCTTTTAGAAATGGTATTGTTAATAATCATACCTAATACCAGTAAATCATATAACTGCTTTACTACATTTTATATATCATAGGTATTTATCCAGATTATTAAGGCTTTTTGAAAATGGTTCCATCTGAAGCTAGGATTAATTTTGGGTTCTCTTCTAGCTGCACTTTTTTTTTTTTTTAAAAAACATTCCTGCCTGCTGCTGAAGATTGCTGCTTCATTGTATATTTTCTCCTTGAATATATAACTGTATCCCTATACTTATTTATTTTAAAATTTATATCCAAGAGGTAACCCTTTGTTTTGAATCCAAGCTATGTCCACTCCTAAGTTAGCCATGACAGCTTTCCCTTGTGTGATGTCATCTTTGAAATTAAGTATCATGTGCTCTTTCTTTATTGAAGGCAGTTAGCTGGAGTGTTTAAGAAATACTGGCCTTATCCTCGGGGACACTGCAGTAGGCTTCTTTGACATTGAATCATTGGTTACTGTTCTTTCATAGGCCCAATTTGGCCATCTGATTTATGTGCTATGTATCTTAACAATTGAGGGTTACTGACATCTTGGAGAAAAAACTACATGTATTTTAATGTTGGGCTCATCCAAATTGAAGACTTCTTTAGCTTTCAAATTGAAATTATTTGTTATTTTGGACTTGTTTCATGATATGGAGTACAAATGTTCTAGTTACACTTGTGGTTTTAGAAAGTATTTCCTGCTCATTTAGAGTCTCAAATGCAAAATATAACCCTCTAACATATTATGTGGGTTTGTGACACTCCCGTGGGGACCTTAGGCTCATAAACCAGCGAATGGATTATATAATGCTGCATAAATGCTGTATTTTTCATCTGACAGACATAATCTTGATCCTATATTTTTATGTTACCTAACTGCTTCAGAATACCACTTTTGAAGCAACCCATCAAAATGGAAATTGCTTCTAAAATATGGAGCAATAAATATTGGTCAAGGCTCTGTGTAATTCAGTGACTCAATATATGAACACTAGTCAATTGAAAGTGTCTGTTGTTTTAAAAAGAAGTTGATAATCTCCATTTTATGGTATTGTTTGATATCTATGCTAGTTAGCCATATAGTTACTTTTTAAAAATTAAAATTGCTGGGCTGGGGATGTGGCTCAAGCTGTAGCGCGCTCGCCTGGCATGCGTGCGGCCCAGGTTCGATCCTCAGCACCACATACAAACAAAGATGTTGTGTCCGCCAAAAACTGAAAAATAAATATTGAAGAATTCTCTCTCTCTCTCTCTCTCTCTCTCTCTCTCTCTCTCTCTTAAAAAAAAATTGCTTTTTTCTAAGGTATGCCTGACTGTGAAGCAAATGAACAGGCATAGACACGATATTTACAACTTATATGATATGGAAATTTAAACCATATGGATCAAGACACATATGTGGTACCTATGAAACCAGTCACAGAAGGATGAACATCACTTTAAAACTTTTGATATAAGCTCTGCCTCTGTCTCCACCCTATTATATTTGAAACACTTGATGCCAGAGCTAAGATTCTTCTCCAGTCTCTCATAGTTTCATTGTCATCTTAATATCTCTCTCCATCTCTCTCTCTCTCTCTCTCTCTCTCTCTCTCTCTCTCTCTCTCTCTCTTCTTTCTTTCTTTCTGTTTTTTTTTTTTTTTTTTTTTGTACTGGGAACTGGATGCAGGACCTCACGTCTACTAAGCACATGCTCTGTCACTGAGTATACTCCTGGCCTTGTGTGAAATATTTGTTGGTGGTTGGTCTTGGTCTGCTTGCTTTCTCTGCTTCTCCTCACAGATAATTGTTAGACTATTTTTGTTCTTTTCTGGAAACAAGAATGGAAATTGCCTGTCCTGTGTTTTGAATTGAAGATGATTCTAGAGCTTTCAGCTCTGCCAGCTCTTCTTCCTATCACCACATTTACCTTGTCCTACCTTCCATTCGAACAAGCAGATTTTTAAAATGTTTTTGTGGATATGCTATGCACCCAATTCTCTTTTCTGTGTTGTTCATGTATTCCAATCCTCTTTATTCTCTAAGACCAATATCAAGAGTCATCTTATGATCTTATGTATCACTGTGTTAGGCTGCTAGACTCTCATATCTAATGCTTTTCTCCTGTTTATCTGAAACATTCAATATATCCCTCAATTTGATTATGTGAAGACAATTTGATTTGTTCACTATTAACAACCTTATACTGGGTTCTGTTCCTGAATTCCCTTAGGCTGAGCACACAGTAGGTCTCTCAATACTCCACTAGTGATTGAGCTCCTGGATCTTTTACATGGAGTTTCTTTTGTAAGTGTGCCTGGCCATAAAAACGTTAGATTTAGAATATATCACTTTTGTGAGATATTTGCCATATGCTTTTCTTCTCATTTAAGTATAGTTATATGCTCAAATACTTTCTGACAAATCTTAATAATGGAGACTAGATAAAAAGGTAAAATAAATCCTTAAAGATAGTGATACATTTACTTTGTACTAGGTACCTTATGCAGTTTTTACAAAGAGGTTAGTGCCTGGCTTTCTAAAAGTCTTGCATATAACTGCTGTTATACCTATTGTGGATGATGCGTTTCCATGTCTTCTGGTTAGTCCTGTAGATCTTCCTGACCCAGGGCCTGTGAGGACTCCTACTTGACTTAACTCTATGTGATGCTATTATTCATTTTTAATTTCTACTTTGAAAAAGGGATAAGAATATACTTTTGAATTTTAAGTTTGCACTATTGGACACAGTAAGAAGCATCTTATTCCATAGGTAGACAGATAGGCACTTATGAAATGGTAAGTGGAATAAAATGCATAACAATTCATTTTGTGACTAAAATCTGTTTTTGACTCTCTTTCTCAAAGAGTAATGCTTTGATGTGAAGCCACTTGACCAGTCTCTGTTACCTTATTTTGGAGTGAAGTCTAGCACTCTGAAAAGGGAAAGATAAATTATTCTTTGGGGAGCAATGCAGTTTACTAAGCTGTGTATAAGGCTGGGGGTCGGATGACCTGACTCTGTTCAAATTGTCAAAGGCAAGTGTCAATCGACAGTGTGTTCTGCTCTCTAAACCAGCACTCAAAGCCTGTGGTTGAGTTTGCAGTGAGTTTCTACATAACTGCTGTGGAGAAAGGTGTTTTTTTTGTTTTTTTGTTTTTTTTTTTTTTTTTTGGTCCTGCTAGCTAAGTCTGGTACTGGTTTAAAATGTTTAGATGCTACTCCTTCAGTATTACATCTAAAGAATCTAGGGTGGGCTTGGAGGACAGAGGCAAAGTTAGGGAATGCCTGGCAGTTTTATAGCTTTAGAGACCATTCTGTTTCTTTTCTTCTGTAACCTTTCCAAATCATGATTTAAACCTTGTCTTATCATTGTGGCAAGACGATTACACTCAACAGAAAGAGAGCTAGCTGGAAGCATGTATCAGAGTGTGTGTGTGTGTGTGTGTGTGTGTGTGTGTGTGTCTGTGTGTCAGAGAGAGAGAGAGAAAGAGATGTATATACATCTTTATATGAAATGTGGCTATTAAACAGGGATTATTTTAAATTAAAACAAATGTTCTAAACTTTATTTAAACTTCTGCCTCTCCAAGCATACTTGGCCTCCTGCTTAGGAGATATTTTCTCTCCTGTGTCACTTTCTTTTGGTTATCTTTGGTTTTGGTAACATTTAGTAACAAATATTGTATATATAAATCACAAACACACATACACACACATACACGCACACTCATGAAAATGGCTAAATGTTATTAGGACCCAAGCCTTGTAAACGAGGTACTATAAGGCTTGATTAAATAAGATTGGTAATATTTTAATAATATTAAAAACAAGTTGTAAATATAAAATAAACCTGGATCTCTAGCGTAGTTTATACTAGAAGTATATGTATCGCGTGAGGGTATGTGGAAAGCCATATTGCTCACATTTCTCATCGCTTCACAGTCCCACCTCTGCTTTACATGGTGATGAAACTTCAGGTATGTTGTTGTATTGCTCATCAGAGTGCCACTTTTAGAAGATTGTACTTGAAGGGTTTTTAAATAGCACTAGAAAGCCTCTGCCATGCCACAGAAAAGCTTTTCCCTACGCTAAGTGTTCATTTAATCAACATTATGGCAATTACAGCTCTACTAGAAGTCCTTCACCCTCTGTTTTGTGGCAGGAACTTTGTCTAGGATAAAACTGTCATGAGTAGAGGTAATTTGAACCCCCCCCCTTTTTTTTTTATTTATGTCAGCATAAGAAGGAGAGGGGGGGTGGGTTTCATCTTTTTCTAATTGAAGCAATCTGTTTTAAATTTCAAAGGTAACGTAGAATTTTCATCGATTAAAAGTGTGATTCTGTTTCTCTGTCATTGCTTTTGTACTACTTTAGTAATCTCCCTGGTGGTATTGATTGAGACATTGTTATGAAGCTTAATGTTGAATTGAAGAAATCCAGACTCGATGACTCTCTCAAATAGTTTTGTGTCCACGGAAGATTTTACATGTGCTTCCCCCCAACCCCCAGCCCATAAAGCTGCTTTTTTAAGAAGGGGTATTAGTGTCCTCACGTTCTCATGGTATCTTCACTTAGTGGTTTCTGTCATCTGTCTTCGATTCAGTTCTGCAAAACCACTGCTGGGAAAGGGAACTTCTCTTCCAGTAGTCCTGATGGGAAACAGATCGTCTGCCACATGCCCCGGTGTGTTCTTCCAGTTGTCCCTCCAAATAGCATTGTATTTTATGTCTTAGGAAAAATTCCTCGAGAGCTCACATATACAAGTGACTCTTTCACTTGCTTCAGGTAATCATACAGTTAGATTGTTACTTTTGAGCTGGAAGAAGACAAGTTCAGCCTTCCCATGGAAGAGCTGTAAAGGCTGTGAAAGCTAATACAGTCTTGATCTGAAACCCACCAGGACCGTAGCCCTGTCTCTCAACTGCATGCAGATTGAGGTGCGAGCCACTGTTGAAGCTGTGATCTTAGTCTTGGAGTGCCATGCCATGGAGGGACACTGCCAACATGTACTTTATCTAGAAGATGCTTTCAAAGAAAGATGATTTCAAAAAGTTTGCTATGAAAGAGTATTAAAGAAACTAGAAAAAATAGGCCTGGAAGTAGGAAGAAAGACCTCAGGGAAGAAGACATGAATCAGTTTTTGGTTTTGTTTCAACTTTGAGGAGGTTTCTGCCATTTAGATTGTTTCTGTACTCTTCACAAGAGAATGGAATGAGGAGTATAAACTAATTTGGAAAATATTTATAAGTGAGTTAAAAGTCTAATATACTGGACTAAAACAGAGTATAGCATCTCTATACTAAGTAAATGAAATTGTGGGTATACTGGGGATAGGAAATATGACTCTTATAGTCTCACATGGACCTGATCTTCAAAAAGGTTACAGTTCAATAATGAACATAGGCATTTTCATAACTCTAATGAAAAGTAGAAAGCAAATTTTAATTTAATTTTACTGATAAAGCCCTGTAGGACATAGAGGGGGGAAAAATGATGACTTTGAGTAGATAACATCTACCTCTCCCTTTTAAAGCCTAAATAAGGATCCTGTACCTGATAACTAGATTGTTTGCTCCAAAGATAATATACAGGATCATACTGGGGTGAGGTATGGGTTAGAGGGAGGGCAGGGTAGGAGGAAACCTGAGATCCAATGGGTTAAATTCTACCACTGAAACATGGGCATGGTACTTCAACTTATGGTTCTCCATTTCCTCATCTAGGAAAAGAAAAATCAGAATCTCAACCATGATTAAATAACAAAAGTACTGTTAGGATCCATCTAGATAATGTTTGTAGAAGGGTTTTAAAAACTCAAAAAGGCTATGCAAATATTTGGGATTGTCGTGACTAAAAATTTCATCTAGCTTACTTTTGCTAGGTTTAGGAAGAGTGAATGCTGATCTTCTTTTGACTTTAAACAATGCCCTCATAGAGACTGGGTAGTATTTCAAGATAGAAATGCATGAATAATAATGCTGTTTACATGTCTCTGAATTTTGAGTGTGTGTGTGAAAGATAATATTTGGATAAATATCATTATGGTCCTGTGATGACAATTTATTTAAGGGAAAACTCTTGAAGAAATAGAATTTGTGTGTATTTATATATACACACATATATAAAATGTGTGTGTGTATTTATATATACACACATATATAAAATGTGTATGTGTATTTATATTTGTGTGTTTATGTATTTATATATATATACACACATATATAAATTCACATACACATTTCCTGTTTGTGGAGATTCATCATTAATTTTTGGCATTGGAAAAATACAGATACTGATATCTTTCAAAAATCCCATAGAGATGTTGACAGAATAATACACAAATATATTACATATAACTGCATTTATAGATTGGTATTTAATATTAAGGAAAGAAGCTGAAAAATACACTTTAATAAAAGAAATTAGACCATAATAACAGCAGAAGATAGTTCATTAAAACATATTCTTCAGGCCTGCCATAACTCTCTGCCCTTCTAATTCAGTGGTTCTCAACCTTGGCTGTACATTAGAATTACCTGGGGAGCTTTACAATCCCAATGCCCAGGCTGCACCCCTAACCAATTAATTCAGAACCTCCAGGGGTAAGAACCAGTTATCAGTATTTTTTAAAGCTCCCAAGGCAATTCCAACATGCACCTAGTTTGAGATCTACTTCCCCATATCTATCTGTAGTACCATATTGGATTTACAAACTGGAATGCTATTTTTGACTCCTTCTTTGTCTCCTTCCTCTCCATTTAATCTTACCAAGTTCTGCAGATGCTTCCGTAGCTGTATTGGTTTGACCCTTACTATCCCAAGTAATGCTAGCCTAACCCAGGCCTTTATAGCTTAATATCTAGTTTTCTTCTTTCAGTTCCCCCTAAAAGATATTACCAGACTCTTTGAAACAACGGTTTTCAAACAACTATTTTGTCATTTCACTTAAGAACCTTCACTGTTGTGGCATCCTAGAATTCAGGGATCCTTTGTAATCAAACTATTTTTTAAAAATAAAATGCTCCTCTGATTGCTTGTATTTCCTATCACAACACTTTACAACTGGAGGGGAAATGAGGAATCAGGAAGATGAATTGTTTTTAAAAACCATTTTCCTGTAATTCTGAGCTTCTGTAGAGGGGGCTTTGGGATGTGGACTAGGGAGGGATCAGGAAAGACATTGAACAAGAAGCATATTCTGGCTGTCTTCTCCCCCAGCCCCATCCTCTTTGGATTGTGCTTACATTTTGTTAGAACAGAAAAAAGTCTTACTGCTGCAAGGAAAAAGAAGAAACTTTGAAAACCTTTGGTGGCTAATCCTCTCATTTCACAAGGGAGGAAACTAAGCCTCTGAGAGGTTAAGTGACTCATCCAAAGTCATATAGCTAAAATGTGCCCTTTGTTCTTGCTAGCATGATCTCTTCACTCTCACTGAAAAATAAGAAGAAATGTCAGGCTAGCACTTGACACAGGGCCTTATACATACATACAGGTGTTCAACAAATATTTGTTGAATGAACACTTGAATGAATGTTATTTCTTACTTTTTTGTTTCTGTTTGCATTTTACTATAACAAGAATATTTTTGTTTAACAACACAACAAAAACACCTCTTTTCCATAACTATATGCCTATTCCTTTAGGTGCAGAACCCTTGTCTATACATCTGTCTTTTTTTGATTTAAATAAAATTTAATAAATACTTGTGTTGGATCACTGGATTGCCCTGCAGCTGTAGCCTAGTTTTTATGCCCCTGCTAATAGTAATTAAAACATACCAGAATCAAATCTTCCAGAATATGAAGTTTGAATTTTGATTTAGTATAAGAAGTGCTCTTTTGTTAGAGAATTTTAAAAATGGAGTTTTTATCCACCAGATTCCTTTCCCATTAAATTAAACTCACATTCTTTTCATTGTGACCTCTTTAAAAAAAAAAAAAAGCAAAAGATTGCAACAGGAAAAGAAAGTAGATTAAATAATTTTGTGTCTGCCAGGATTTTTTTTTTTTTTTCCTGAGATCTGGGAGTATTTGCCGTCTCGGTCACTTAGCGTACTAGCCCCTAAAGCAAGGCCAAACTGAAGCTTCATGGGAAAAACACTTGGGAAATGTCCAATCCAGTGTGAGCCAACTCACATTTGCCTTCCTTGTTTAAAACCATATTTCCTGGCTGGACCAGGAAAAAAAAAATGTTTCTGGATTGGCTTCAGGCCCTTTTGTTCACAGCAGTCATTCTAGCATTCTCCACAGAGTTCTTCATACGCAAGGAGGAAAAGTGATTTGGTTGTTTTCCCTAGAAAGGTATTCAATTACATGCTGTGCCCTTAGAAATTTACACTTTGATGAAGTTCCCAGTCCAGACCTGTCTTCTGCCTTCATGTTCTGCCTGTGTACAACCAGAACCTTGAAAATATATCTGCCCTTCATCCTTCTTCAAATTTGTGCCAGGCTTAGTGTCATCGTATAGTCCTTTAACTTGTAGGTGTTTCTCTTTTAAGAAGTCACAATTTTTTAATGTTATATATATATATTGTGAAAAGTAAAAGGTTGTCATATCACTGGGAGCCTGTTTCCTCCACTGTAAAGTGAAGAACTTGTACCTCATAACCCCCAAGGACCTTCTCAGTCTTTATGCTAGTAATCTATGACAAGCAGCTCAAGCATTTAGAAATCTTTTTTTAAAAAAATACTTTTAGATTTAGATGGGCAGAATACGTTTATTTATTTGTTTATTTTCATGTGGTGCTGGGGATCGAACTCAGTGCCTCAAACATGGGAGGTAAGCACTCTGCCACTGAGCCATAACCCCAGCCTGCATTTAGAAATCTTGCTATCATTTGCTGCAACCAGAATTGTTATCATTCATTCACTTCCGTTCGTGTACTTATTAACTCAAAAACTATCTTTGATTCCCTTAGAGAAACAATACAACACTGAAGAAAACGAACTTATACTTGTATGTAACTTCTAAAACTTAACTGACCTATGAACATGGGCAAGTTACTTAACTTCTCTGGACCTCAGTTTTATAAACTGTACAGTGACCTTAAGAATTGTACTATTAATTAAGGTCATTTTTGACAAAAATATAATTATTATAAATACCTTTGCATAATGCCTGACATATGTTATTTATTTAAATAGTTTGACTCTCATATCCTGTTTTCTTCCTGATAAGGAAGCAAGGACTAATAAAACATGTTTCTTGCTATTAGGGGGCTCCAAGTCAAGTGGGAAGAAAATATTGGAAGGTATAACTTTAGTATTTAACAAATACCGTAATAGAGTTGCTTACAATGGGCTATGGGAGCACAAGAAAAAGGTCATCAAATTCTGGAACTTGGGAAAGCACAGAATGGTGATGGTTTTCTGAATTTTGAAGGATATGTTGGTAGTTGCCAAGTTATAGGTTGTAAGGTGACAAGAAGAAAGAACAGTGTCTACAGGAAGATGGAAACATGAAGAGAGCCCTGTGATGTAAGGAGACAGTCATTTCATATGGTTGCAGTCTGAAGGGTAGACAATATTCGGCTTGTGGTGGTGCCAGCCTGCTCCCTTGTCTCTTCTCCCAGAATTTACCTATTGCTATAGGAAATTAAGACCTCCCTAGAATGGAAGTCCAGAAGTAGTTGATAGGAGTCCAAAGATAGTGAGGAATTTAGTAAATATTGTACCTGGTGTCTGGTGCCATTACCACACGTAGAAGATGTATACCTCAATGACAAGAACTTTAAAGGAGGATGGCTTCCATCACAGGGAAGAGAAATGGACTTGGAGGACTGGGTAGAGGGACAAAAGCTGTTAGATTGTATGTTAAAGAAGATCCTTGGACCTTAATTTTGGAGATACACCAGGGTGTTTACTTGGTACCCTCAGTCTGTATCGTTGCTTTTATGGATGCAGTCTGTCTTGTATTTCAAAGGTCAGACCACTTTGGAAAAATGATCTTGGAATTTTAGAAACTAATTCCCTTTGAGTAAGCATGCTTCAAATGGAATAAAGGGGAGCATAGGGTAAGGAATCATTCCACACATTTGTCTAACTTTGGGATGCCTAGAATCTGCAATCCACTCTTTTGCTAACAAACTTTGTAATTTTGGTAATTATTGAGCCTCAGACTTCTTAGGTGTCTGATAAAGGCCATGTTCTAGACAGAGTAGCTTATTTCATTTCTTCAGTTGCACTACCAAAATTTCTAAAATGTCAAGTCATTTAATTATAAAAAGCAAGTTGGAATGTTCAGTAAATGTAGAAATTGAGATAAGACAGTTTGAAGAGTATCTCTGTAGGACAAGTTTGTGTAGGTGGATAGGCAGTGGGAAAATGACAAGTATCTCTCATCTCTATGGTGTCAGAGGTAAACTGGATGTGAAATTGAGGCTATTATGGAGTTGATCCTCACTCACTGAGGAGTGGCTAGAACCTGGAGGTAGTTAGCTGTCATTTGCTGGTATCCAGGAAAGTGTTGCAAGGGTACTTCCATGATCCAGGGTGACTAGTGTTATTTGTGAAGGTTATCTATCAAGGTATGCTCACTAATTTTTTGGTAAAATATCTCTTTGATTTTAAACTTGAATTTTTTTCTTATTTCTTTGGTATTAGTAACTCATTCATAAATTTGCTCAACCACAGCAATTCTAATTAAGAGTAATAGGAAAAGTGTGAGAGCTTCTATAGTCTGGAGGAGCTTAAGAAAACATGACAACTTAAAACACTGTGGTGTTCTGGGTGGGTTTATGGGACAGAAAAAGAGCATTGGGTAAAAACTAAGGAAATATGAATAAAATATGAATTTAGTTTCTAATGATGTATCAAAAAAATGGTTCACTTTTTGTGACCAATGTATCAAACTAATGTAAGACCTGAAGAATATGGTAAGCCCTATCATATCTTTGCAACATTTTTCTAAATCTAAAACTATTCTAAAGAAGTCAGCCAGTGTCTCCCCTGCTTCTCCTACCCACTAACAAACACCATTGCTTTAAAAATATCTAAATAAATTGATCTGGCTTAATGAAGGGCACAGTATTTGGGGAGGTTTTCTGAATATTATTGCTAATTTCATGAAAGGCTTTCCTCAAGTAATGTTGCCAAGTAAAAGACAAAAAGGAAACAATTTTATAAAGAGAGAGGATGTATTGAAGAAAGAATAATTTTTAAGTAAAAAATTGACTTAACTTGAATATGAATACGAAAATAGCTGGATAAAAGTAAATGCAGATGTGGAAAATGGTATTTTAAAAGAAAAGGATTATTTCCACTATGCAATGCAGTAGCCACTAGTCACATGTGACCATTTAAGTTGAAGTTTTACTTAAAAATATTATAAAGATTCTGTACTTTGTTGACATTCAAAGTGCTCACTAGACACATATAGCTAGATAGTGGCTAGAGCATATTGGACATAGCAAATAGAGAAGAGTTATGTCATCACAGAATTCTTTGGACAGCCCCGAATTCCATGTTTATTGAAGTATCAGTGAGGCTAAGTTATTTGAAGTGAAATCTTTTATATTTGGATTAAAATATTTAGTTCAGTTATTAGCATGTCATATGTAGTAATCCATAGAAATCCAAACAAAACTTAGAAACATGAGAATTTCCTATTTTGCATCTTTTATTTCTAATTCAATGCAGGGAATAAGCCATAATCTCTTTCACATAGATAAGACTGTGGCAGAGCTATACCCATTCTGCAAACTTGATGGTTCACATCCTTCTTGAGACAGATTGTTTTGGCTTAAAGTGTAGCTGAAAGAGTCAACAAGGATATTATTGCTTTCAATTAAGGTTAGCACATAAGTAAAGTGGGTAACTCTGTAAGAATTTGAAACCCATATCTCTCCACTTCCATTAAAATATATTCTTATTTGGTTGTGTATGTGCTATGAAACACTGTCTTTATAAATATTTTCTTCTACAGCCATTTTTATTATAAATTATTTCTTATATTATAACTTAATGAATTTCCATTTCTGCATATCATATAACTGATATCATATAGCACCTATTTTGGATAGTTCAGCCTACGGTCTCTTTAAAGTGTGACTTCAAGTATTGGTCAAATATATTTCAAGCTAGCAAATGAGTTTGGCTGTCTGTATAAACAAAACTGGGAATTTGTTTTTTTAAAGCAAGTTTAATTTGGAGCTGGTATTTTCCAGCTTTAAAATATAAACAAACAATTTTCAAATTCCCTGGTAGTTGATACAAAGTAAAGTAATATACTTGGGCATTTCATTTTAACCTGAGATGTTTTATAAGAGAGTGAGGGATGGCATGGGTTAGCATGAAGCTTCAGAGACTGGGAGGCAGAAACTTGTGTCTATATGTACATTCCTAGAATCCATAGTATTTTAAATTATATATCTTCATTTTAATGACAAAATGAAAAAGAAGTTTATATGAATGAATAACATTAATGAAACTTTATCTGGGCTTTAAGTCTATAACCTGTGATAGTTTTAAATATTTTTCCCTTTGAAAATGATTTATAGGTTGCTCAAGTTAAAGAAACTTTAAATAGTGACTTCAAGCAAAATAATAAGGCATTCATATGTCCTCTCTCCCTCTCATTTATCAACATATGTACAACTAGTCTCCTTTTATCTTCCAGACTTGTACCAAGTATTGGAATAATTGTAAATAAATTGACAACTACATTTTGAATAGATTTTATGACAAATATTAAAGTTACTATAAGTGATCACATAGGCCATGCCCAGCAATACGAGGTAGAGTCTGGGTCAGTGGTTCTCAAAAATTTGCAAACATCAGAATCTCACAGAAGGCCTGTTAAAATTTAGGTTTCTCGACCCCTCATCCCTGCCTCAGGATTTCTGGTTAAAGTAGGTCTTGGGTAGGGCTCTAGAACTTGTATTTCTAAAGTTTCCCTGTGATGTTGCTTTCCAGGGTCTACACTTTGAGAACTTGTCTGTAGTTAGAATTTCTAATTGGTTAAGTAGCTAGGTCCACAGCTCCTTCCTGTGTGTGACATCAAAAGTTCTAGAATGTTACTTTTCCTACTCTGAGAACTCTGTATGTCAGATCTTGCAAAACCCGAATAAACACAAACATGATCTCTTGATTCAAATACAGTGGTTGGAAGCAAGGACAAGGGAGAAGTGAGAAGAGAAAAATCGGGATTTATTTATATCCTTTTATATCTATTTCTATTAATATTAGCCCAGGTATTTTGAAACTGCAAAAGATTATGTTAACCCAAATGTAGTATGAAAAAAATGCATTAGCTTGACTTTATATAATTTCATCTTATTTAATCTTCAATATTTAAACTTAAGACATTTAGATAAAGTCTTAAAGGTGAACATGTATTATAGTTGTTCCTAAGGGATCATATTCAGAAGCTACAACAGATCCATCAGGATTAGTGGATTCTAACCAAAGATTCGAATTATCCATCTCTCTTCCAAGAGCTGACTCTATACCACTCAGTCATTTCAACACCCAGTGCCTCACTTTTTCTGTGAAAAGAGAATTCATTGAACTCTTTGTGTGTGTGTGTGTGTGTGTGTGTGTGTGTGTGTGTGTAATACTGTAAAGAGTATATGCAGCTCTTTAGAAGAAAAAAATCTCTCAAAAAATTCACAAAACTGCATGATCATTTTCAAAGAATCAATTTCCTATAGATTTCTTCACTCCTATTTTAAGACATACTTATATTTTTAAAATTAAGGGTTATTCAGCTTATAGTACTGTTCAAAAATTTGGCATAGCCCTCAAATCTTAAGTTTCATAAAATTAAATAATTGCTTATATTAATCAAAGTTTAGGTTAAATTGGCCACTTTAATTTCATTCTGCATTCTTGAAGACAGGTAATATAACTGGTAGTTCAGGACTGAAAACAATTCAAGACCAGAATTGTTCTTGTTATTCCCTGTATATAAGAACCTCCTATGTTTCAGAAGATAATGATGCAGAGAATTTTATTCATACTCTATTAGTATATTAAATGTTTACAGTGTAGTAGACAATGTTGATCACATTCAATGTATTATTACATCTACTTATTCAGCATTTTATAAGATAGATACTTAACAGGTGAGGAAACTGAAATTCAGATATGGTTAAACAAATTTTCATGATTACTTCCTGGAAAACTGCTGAGACTACAAATTTGGGCTCCAAACTAGGTGTATTTGGGTTCAAACTTTGAGCTGTTAACTACTGTGCTGGTTGCCATTACATTATGCAGGGACACGAAAATATAATGAACAACGGAACAGACACTACCCCTGCGCCAAAGACAATGTAGCTTCATTTGCCCTTTTGGAGGGTAGGTTGTGGCACAGTTTGGCTTTGCTTCTACTAGATCTTGCATAAATGCTAGGCAATTGAATGAAGGTTTTAATGAAACTAGTACATGTAATCAGCAGAGTAATATTTCTGTGTCTTTTCTCCTTGGGAAGTGCTCAGTAACCTTGGCAGTTCACTGAACTTGAGCTCATGCATGGAAATCTTGGAGAAAGTCACAATCTAGGGTAAAAATGAAGACAGAAAAAAATGGACTGTGTTTATATTCATGGCTTAAAATTTTCCTTGTCCAGAAGACAATCAGCTGTCAGAGTCAACTTACCACAGGAAACTGTAGAAATGAAGTCTGTTTCTATAGCTTTTTTCCCTCAGGGACCCAGTGTCTCACAACAACTTCTTTTCCATTTGAAGAAATCCTTAAGTGAATCTCACAATGTTTGTTTACACTTTGCAGATCCAGTTCTGTGACTCCATATTTAGGGAAAGTTACTTCTAAAGCTGCCCACCGGCATCTTTTCCTTTTATCTTGAATAATCTTTCTCTATCATAAACTGCTTAATTCCTGTCCCCACACACATATTTATATTTTCTGATCAGAAATTCTAACCAGATGTATATTGGCATTAAAAACACATTAATAACACAAAATGTAATTTGTGGTGTCCTGTTGCACTTTGTATATCTCTTTCTCCTTAGCAAAGATACAGAAATGGCAATTCAAATAAATTAAAATAAAATAATCTCATATTCAGAGACATTAGCAAAGTGAGAAAAAGTAAATCAACTTATAAAAAATTGCAGTTTCCCAAATGTGTAGTTAGTGCACAGAAAGTAATAAACTCAAGACTCTGTACCCAAGAAAAAAAAAAAAAACATGTATAATTATTGGACTCTGTGATCAAAGGAAGAGTTTAAAATTCTAAACATGGTCATTGCTGAATTTTGCCATTAAGGTTGTTTTCTTGTACTGACTGAAAGCAACATGGAAACTAAACATTGACTATGGTTCATGTTTTTTTTGCAGAGAATTTTTCCTTGAATTTCCATTAGATCATATATGTATGCCTCCTCTTTAATCTTTAAATATTTATGTTTCTCTTATTGTTATGGGGGCACTGTACTAAATTCCTTTAGGAGCTTACAGTCTAATTGGAGGAGGCATGCAATGTAGAGTTGAATGTGGGATTCAGGCATTAAAGCCTTTCTCACATGTTCTTTTTCTCAAATTTTTAAAATTGGATTTCTTAACTGATACATAAATATTGGATATATTAGTGTGGTACCATGTAATGTTTTCATGTTATGAATACGAGATTCTTAATGGAAGCACATCATTCTAGACACCTGTGCCCCCATCTTATTCTTAATATCATGTTTTTCTGAAGGTTATCAAACTGAAAGATATGCAAAATTTTCATAATAAATCTCAGTAAGCAAATCAAGTATTCTCCTAACAAAAGAAGCCTTGTAGAATTTTTTTTAACTTGCTACATTAGAACATTGAAATCAGTTATCTCATTGTAAAATTATTTTCTAATTCTACATTATTTTTGAAGAATGAGAAAAAACGAAGAGAGGGAGATGGCTCTGACCTGGGAATGAACACAATAGATCTTGAGGAACTTCAAAGTAGAAACATTATCTCAGCAACAGGGATGATTTGGCATCCCTTTGTTAGCTATTTATGACACATGTGTAAGACTTTGACACTAATTTAGAAACTGGCATTTCTAGAGTCTTGCCATATTGCCAGGATATTTCTGTCTCAATAATATATTGATTATATTATTGTAATGAGTTGGCTGGTGACTCACAGAGTTACAAAGAAATTATACTAAATTTATCTGAGAGAAGTAATGGTGAAAACTTCAGAATTATTATATGCATGTTTCATAATCTTGTCATGTTAACACTTACCTATTTGGTGAATTAATATCAACTGATGCTTTTTAATGGGAATCAGAAGCAGTGACTAATTCCTTGATGTTACATAATATTTAATACATTTATGGCTGCTCAAAACATAGGGGAAAATCTTTACAATTGCCCAAACCTACTAGAAAACTTAGGTAAATGGAATTTTGATTTTGGCTACTATTCTAAAAACAGTTATTGCTGCTCAGTATTTGAAACTACATGGCAAATATTGACTGTTACCTTTCAGTTACTAATATGCTACTTTTCTCAGACAAGTGAAAAGTAGCTATGAAAACTGCTGTAAATATACATTTTTTTTAACCATAGGGAAGTTTGTCATGGGTATAATAATATAGAACTCTGAGTTCAGAGTAATAAGCATTTAGTGTATCTCCTACACTAAATGTTGTTTGGGATTATTTTCAGTCATAAGTACCTCTCCTGTAAGGTCTTATGGCTGCCTATAGCATGTAGCACAACTGATAATAATACCCTATGTCCTATTGGAAGCTTCAATATAAATGATCTCCTCACTTCCTTATATAATTAATATACCATGGAGGTTGATTCCATTTTATCTATGCTTTCTTTTTCCCACTGTCTCCTATTCATAACCCTCCCCACCCCAACTGTTATACACAGGATATCTGCCAGTTGCCAGGGTGTAGAAAAATGGATGATGACAGCAAGCAGAGTTTATACACCACACCTTCAGCACTGTTCACAGAGAGCCGGTGTGTTGCATCCTAGACGATCACAAGCTGGTACAGATATCTTGTAAAATATTGTTTGCCAAGTCATGCCAGCTGGATGGATAATGTGAATCATCATATTATATGGTAGCTCCTATTCCAGGCTGATTTTGATGTTATGGTTGGTTAAGTATTATTGATGAACTGATCATGTTCCTAAAATAAACCTATTGCATTCTTTAAAAAGGACTCTCCAAAAATAGAGCTACAGATGACTGCCTTGTCACAACGGCTAAAGTGTCTCTTTGCTGAATTGTTTTACTGTATTGTGCACACATGAGAAGCAGCACTTGAGATCATATAGTAATGTCTTTTGAGGAAGGTATTAAGTGGCTGAAAATACTTCCTTCATAGAAAATAAGTATACATTGAGAATAAATAGAAAGCTGGGCTTTTAAAAGTTAATCAATATGTTAAGTAAAAATTAGAAAAATGAAATGTAAAACAATTAAAATTTGAACATGAGGTAATTTAAATAAAATGAACAGGCCTGGACTCAATCCTATGTTTGTATAGCACTACATATTACTTATTGGATGATACCATTACACTGTATACTTATCAGAAACTCCACATGGATAGTTTTATTTTGCACTACTTAAGCAGTTGATGATTTGTTGTGGGAGTCTTATTTGTTATTTTGTTTTTTTTCTAAATAATTAAGAGCTATTTTGAAAACCCAGCTTACTCTATTATTCCAACCCAAAGTTGCCAGTCATATCATGTGCTGCAGTATTAACACTGCCTCACTTTAATATTTGACATAATGCCTTGTGGCAGCTAAAATTTAAAAAGGATCACATTTATTTTAATATCATTATAAAATTATTGTGGTGCACCCAAGCAGATCACTCTAGCTTTGCTAAGACTGAGCTTTGCTGTCCATCAGAATTACCTTTCTGCACATCTTTTTCTGCACAATATAAGAACATAAATCTTGTGATAGTCATTTCAGGTTTTTATTTAGACATTCCATTGGAGTACAAAATATTTAAATATCTTCTCCTTCCTGTAAAAATGAGTGTCAGTACTTCTACACGCAGAAATAGGTTATGAGTGGACATTTACACTTACTTCAATTAAAACATAAATGTCCATATTAGAAGGGTAGCCATTTTTTTTATCACAGAAAGATTCAACAATTAGAATAGACTAAAGCCATTTTCATCACAAGGGAAGACAGAGGAAAACATCTTGATGTGTATTAGTTTAGTTTGGAAGTTTATTCAGCAGCTTAAGACTTGCAAAGACATTGTCATCTCTTTGGAAGAAAGCCACATAACAATTCGTGATACAGAATTTGTAAAAGGAAACAGTTGTATTCAGCATTGCTATGACTGACAGTTTGATTATGGAACATGCCATTTCATTTTACCTTCAATCTACAGATTTTAAAGTGGATTTTCTTTCTAATCCTTAACTATATTACAATAATTAGACCTTCATTCAGACAATAATAAGTATGAAGCCAAATGTATATATTTCTTATTTGTATGTAAGAATATAGGTATCCTTCTTTATCCTTATAAGGATTAAAATATTTATTATATATCTTGGTTTCTAAAAGCTGAAATGAATGTTTAATTGTTATAAGGTTTATAGATTTATAAGAAATGGCCCCCTGTATTTTGAGTGTTTTTTGACAAGCCACTTTTTCAATGTAGAAAAATATTAATAAAAGTAGTGATTAACTGATACTCAAAACAGGATGAGTGGGTCTCTGGGTGTAGAGCCTGGTCAGGTGTGTGCTTAATACATGTGAGGACCTGGGTTCCATCCCAGCCCTCAAAACAAACCAGCAAAAGAACAAATAGGGTGAGTGTCTTTCCTGATCTTTTAAGTATTAATAATAGGCTCTATTCTTGTTATGTTATCTGTGTTGCTAAGTTCTTCTTCCTAAAATATGTCCTAAATCTCTTCTAAGTTTTCTCTGCTTTAGCCAGAGATATAGAAGAACATATTTTTGTTACTGTGTAACTTCTTTTCCTGATTTCTTATGCAGAGCTGGGAATCAATTCAATTCAGACTTTCTTATCTCAGCTTTCAGAGTGGCCATCCAGCCTAGTAGGACAGTCCTCTCAATGTCCTCTACTGAGTCTTCTTCTATTTGAACTCTGTGTGTTCGTGTCTCCCAGAGTTTTATCCTTCTTTACTAATCTACATGCTTTCCCTGGGTGCTTTCATCCAGCTCCATGGAAATGTCATTTGGGTGCCCATGGCCTTCTAGTCTTTCTGTATCATTATAATGCCATCCCAGCCAACAGATGCACCTCTATATTTTGCCAACTTGACCGTCTTCTAACTGACCAGTAGGCATCTTCAAATCAAAGGGGCCAAATGGGGAAATTGATGTTTGTCCCCTCAAGTTTTTGTCTCCACTACCATCTATGGAGCTGTCTTTGATTATACTTTCTCCTCAGTGTGAGCTGGGCTCATAACTGTTCTCTGGCAAGTTATGTGGGAAAGTCCTCCATATTCCTGGTTCAGATGAAACCCCCTGATCATTTGAACTAATGTAGACACCAAGTCATTCTCTATTGTCTCATTCCAGGCTGATTCTCTGAATAGCTATTATCCTTTATCAGATATTTTTTTCTTGTTGGTTCCTTGTGGAGGTATTTTTCCTTTTTGTTTTCATCTCTTTCCTTGAACTCTGGGAGACACTGAATGAATAGTGGATATTGAGGAAGTGGTGGTTTGCTCGTTTGTTGTTCATTCACTTGCACTCATAAATAGATGTGGAGGACCTGCTTCTTCCAGGATCAATGCTAGGGATGCAGAGATGATTAAGATTCTATTCCCGCCCTCAGGGTTCCATAGTCTAGTAAGGGAGGCATGCAAATAAACAATAACAGCATATTGACAAATGCAATAATAGAAGACAATCCAAAGTACAGAATCTACTTAGGGTAGATTCTGAAGAGCCTTAAGGGGAATGTGGAGTTGCAGGTGTGATTTACTTGGGTTTTAAAGGATGGGTGGAATTTTCCAAGTAAACATTGGGAAAGGAATAGGGACTTCCAGGCTGAGGCACTGGCATATGTGAAAGCACAGTGGAATGCAGTACCCAGGGAATTCTGGTGCAGGAGCATAGACTGTGAGTAGAACATGGGAGCATTCATCTGGAAAGACAGGGAATAGGTAGAAATGGGGCTGGTTTTCCCCGGCTAGGAAATTTAGACTTTTTTCTATGGGTAAACTGATAAATGTTGACAGATTTGAAGCAGGTGGAAGATATATTTGTATTTTAAGGGAAAAATGTTTAGAATAGAATAAAGAAGGGATTTAAAGGCAGGAAGAGCAGTTTGGAAGGAATAAGTGAAGTCATGGATGGAGGTCTGAATGATGCAAACATGCTGGGAAGGAAACAGTAGAGAGACCTGGGAAATGGGTAGGAGGTGAAATCAGTTCTACCATACAAAGTGGTTCAGGGTAGGATGGTTGGGAAAAGTTGATGCTGGGTTTCTGTTTCTGGATACCAGGCCTCTGGAGTGACACTAAGATGCAGAAAAATAGGTTCATTTACAAATTATGTATGTATTGAGTGAATATATCTATCACTTATCTATCTGTCTGTCTATCCATTATGTGAGACTCAGGCTTTTTGTTGTTTTTAAAAAATGAATGTGATTTTAGACTTCTTCAGTTAAAAATTTATAGGAATCCACTGAAGTATAGAGTATGCCAGAATTTATGCTCAAATTCCAAAGTCTAGTCCTGATTTTCCACTGACTGACTGCAATTGTGGCACTGCTCTGAGATCCAGTGTCCTCATTTCTATCATTTCTATCATACTGATACCAGAGTTGCCTTCTTTATTTCCAGAGAAAGTTACCTTGATACTTTTAACCTTTCCTAATGGATCTTGTATTCTAGGTCACAGGTCATTATATATGTACTCAAAGAATAATAGAATTCTGAGTCTTGGAAAGAGATCATTTAGACCAATTCCCCACCTCCTTCATCCTCAGTGCCAGTTGAAGAAACAGAGGTCCAGAGAATTTGGTGTGTTGAAGATGATGCAGTAAATTAATGTAGGAATAAATATTGGAACATGTAACTCCCAGCTTCTAACACACAGTGTTGACTAACCTCCTAAAATAATAGCCCATATTGTTTCCAGTTCTGACTGTCTTGTGTTTCTGGGCAATTGAAGAAGATAGCTCCTCTGTTGATTTGTCCCCTCTATGCATAACTCTTTTGGAAATGGGGGTAGGCTTGAATGAGGGGAAAGAGAAAAGAACAGTGCTTCTCTACTTCTGGTTCTATAGGGAATTTAGTGTGAGTTAGTATAGCAGTTGGTGACAGTCTAGTTACTTGGGGTTTGCTTGGGAGACATCCTGCCCCTTACTCCTTCCTGCATTCATATTCTTTCTATTAAACTCAGCTTTCAAAACCAGAACCAGACAGAGTAATATGTGATTGTAAAGGAAGAGGGTCAACTTCAGTTCTGACATATATTTGCACATCCTGGGGTTTTAAACAAACAAAATGAGTGTTCATTGCTGATTCATGTTTTGCTTTTCGTTCCTAGATCCTTTTGGACTATAGTCACGTGATGTGCACCATGGTGGCTTTCATCATATAATGCATTCTGGGTTCTCCTTAAATCCTAAAGCACTTTATAAAAATAAAACCATAGGTCTCATTTTTCTGATGAAGAGAACAAGGCATAGAGAGGTTTTACAAAGTGATACAACAAATAAAGGAGGAAAAAGAATCCAGGATCGTTTTTTTCCTCTCTCCATTAAATGATACTCTCTCTTATGCTTTTCTGTTGTCAAAAGCCCTCTCTACATTCTGTATTGTTGGGTCATCATCTCCTATAGTTTGCACAATACGGTGTATTATGGATTGCTCACAAAGCAGCAGATATGAATTCTTTATAATGGATTTATTCTTTTCAATTTTTTGTCATCTTTGGGCTTAATAGAAATAGTTCAGCATGTTATATTGTGTGATCTGTTCCTAAATAGATAAAAGATTTCTGTGTTTTGAAGGAAACATTTATATTGGTTAATTTGCTGCCTTGCCTGCACGAATGTTAGTCCGTAGGAGGAAAACAACAGTTTCCTGACAAAATTTCCCTTAATTCCGCTAGAAACTCTTATTTTAACAGGAAAATAAAGAGAAGTAATCCATAAACAATTAAAGAGTGGTGTCTTCAAGAATGTTTACCAGTCCTCAGAACATCTAAGATTGTAAGACACAAAGGTTTCTTTTCTTACTTGAAGAAAGGCTCTTAATTCCCTTCCCAGCTCTTAAGACACAACAGTCTGGATGGAGTGAACATGCAAATGTGAGAGCAGGCATTTGCTTCTGGATGTACAGTTCCCTGCCTGCCTTTTGGAGAGCCACTGGTCTAACTACAATAGAAAGAAAGTGTGCGCTTTCCTTTAAGAAATTAAACGCCACTGTCTACAAATGTGCAAAAGACTGTGAAATTGAAAGTGTATCCCTGGAGTGGGTAAAAAAATAATAATAAGTGGCAACTCACCAACAGACTTGGCAAATAATCAATTATCTTCTGAATTACGATATAAAACTACAGTTCATTTTGCCAGCTCACTGGGGGAATAGTTCCCACACAAGGGGCACTTGTTTGAGCAGTTGTTTTTCATTTACTTCCAGGTTACCTTCAAGAAAATATCAACTGGACATCATGCTGGTGTGATGCAGTCTTAGTGTTCACATAATTAGATTGCAGAACTAACTACAAAGTAGCAAACTCAGTCAAAAAGAAGTGTGTTGCCTGTTGCATCTTTGTGGTTGTAGTGTTGACTCACACAGCTTAAATTTTAATCCTGGGTTAGTATTCAAACTTTCCTAAAGATTAAAGACAGGTTTGGTAGATTTTTGCCTGGACAGAACTATTTTATGAATCCAAGTTGAATCTGTTTGACTTACACATAGGTTTAGAGCTGGTTTAGACATAGGAAAACATGAGAAGGAATGATATTTCCTACAGACTGGCCATATAAATAAAATCTGTAGAAGTTTAGATTGTTTTCAGAGAGCACCTATGGTTAATCATTTAGAGTGTGGGGAGGGGGATGCTGATGACTGGCTGGCTGAAGTTTTGTATCTACATTATTAAGTGAATTATAAAATGTACATTCTGGAATTTAATAAACAGTAAACATTTCTGGTAACATTCCAGAAATGTAGGCCTATGGAAATGTACAAAAGTATTGAGCATCTGTATAACTGGAGAAATGTGTCCTGGATGAAGCAGTTTGACATTCCAACTGAAAGAGAAACTGTAGAGGAAGGAAATTGAAGAAAGATCTTCAATTCTCACTGCTCTTGTTTACTTTTTAAAGGGGAGGACTTCCATCTTTAAATCATACCCAAGTCAAAGCTCACTTAATGCAGCACACTGGGGATAGAGTCCTTTACTTTTAAAGACCCACAGCCCTCCTTCATATAATCAGTCCTGATTATACCCAGCTTGTCCCAATCAGACACAACTGCACACACACTTGTGTACAGTTATGCCTATTTTATAGATGAGAAGCTAGATACTCATTACCCAAGGACAGGAAACTAATGGATAACAGTACTGGGCTCACCAAGTCAGGTTTCCTCATGGAAGAAGCTTGATTACAACTCAAAAGTCACTTTGCCCACAGGGAAATATTTCTCTCTCTCTTCCCTTTCTCCCCATCAACTAATACTTTAATTTCAAAAACTTGCTGACTTATTTACCAACAATGTACATACTCTTCATCTCTTCTCTAGCCATTTGAAAAAAATTAAAGTAGTTAATATATACCAAGAAGAAGGGGAAGAGGAAACCATTACAACACAATTAAGGAGTATGCAATGGAAATAATTCTATTTGTGTTTTCGTCAGCTTTTTTTGTTGCTGTGACTAAAAGGACCCAATCAGAACAACTGTAGAGGAGGAAAAGTTTATTTGGGGGCTCACGGTTTTAGAGATCTCAATCCATAGACAGCAGACACCAATCCTTGGGGTTCAAGGTGAGGCAGAACATCATGATGGAGGGAAACAGGTCACATGATGATCAAGAAGCAGAGAATGAGAGACTCGGCTCAGATACCAATATATACCCCAAAGCATGCTCTCCATGCCCCACCTTCTCCAGCTACACCCCCCCACCTTCAATTACCACTCAATAAGTCCCATCAGGTGATTAACCCACTGATTGGTTTCAAGTGTTCACAACCCAATCATTTCCCCTCAGAACCCTCTTGCATTGTCCCACTTTTGGGGGACACCTCACATTCAAACCATAACAGTATCCTTCCTACCTCAGAGACAACCATTTTACCATTTAGTTTTTTTCTGAAATTGAAGAGCCCTTATACACACAAACATACACTTCTATTTCTACTCCACTTTCCTGGCTTATATAAGTGGTGCCACAGCATAAAAACAGGTTTTCTTATTGCTCTTTTCACTCTTGGGCTTTTATCAAAAAAAAATCTCAGGTTTGACTAGTTCACTAGAGTGAAAATATTTGTTGTGTTGTAATATGGAAGGCTGCATAAAATGTTAGATTGACTTGGCTCTTTCTCAACCTGTAAAAGTTACAGTGTTCTTCCTTTGTATCTTATTGGGTATTATTAATTGATATGTTGTCAGCATTTCCATAAATACATCTCACTGAAATGTGTGCTGTGATAGTTTAGCACATTTTTTTCACCTATTAGATCAGTTATCCATGAGAGTGTGAAACCACTTTTACAAGGTGCCTCAGTTCTCCTGTGCCTAGATGACATCATTCATGCTGCTTGGAATACTGTTAGGAACGTTTGGAGTAATGCAGCACTCTAGAAACATTTATACTACCCAATGGCCTTGAGAGAGGCCTATGACAGGTCACTTTTTCTCTTAATCCTTTTAAAAAATGTTTAAAAACATGTATTTTCTTTTAATTCTTTTTTAAAATATATGTATTACATATTTGATACCCTTTAGTGGTAATTTTCTTGCTCATTAGTATATCACAATTGCATTTATGAGTTTTAAAGCTTATTTTTCATCTGAGTGTTTTGATAATAACATGAATGAAATTTGAGTTTGAGTACTTTGCATGGTTGTTAGACATAATAGTTGTTTCAATGACAATCTTTGCAAATTTAGGGGAAGGCAAAGAATCTCATCTGATTTGTGCTGCTCAACAAATAATAATCTAATTGAAGCCATTTTGCATCCATCTCTTCAAAACATCCATCAGAACATTTTTAGGCCACTTGAAATACTCTTCTGGTGGTAACTCAAGAAATGGGTTTTCACTAGATCTGGCTTCAGGTTTCATTCAATAGCTGTGTGCATTCTTAGACTCAAGGACTCTCTGTCCAGAATTTCTTGATCATATCATATGATTCATAAGAGTATCTGGTTCAATAGTTTGATTCTGCACATGGAAATATATCGTTGCTATTGTATTTAAAGAATGCTTTTTGTGTCTCTTTTTTTATTAATACATATTAGTTATGTAGAATAGCAGTTTCATTGTGGTATAGTCATACATGCATATAACTTTATTTAGCCAATTCATCCCCAATACCTTCCCTTACCCTCTCCTCCGTCCCCAGCTCCTTATCTCTACCCTAAAAATCTTCCTTCTATTTTCATGATGTACCTCATAATTTAGGTTGGCGATTGAGATTCATATATTAATTCACCTCAGATTATTGAACAAATGATAGCTATGAGAGTAGAACAGTGTACATTTCAAACGCCTCCCATAGATTCTTCCCAAAACATCTCTGCTTGTTTTGCTCTTTCTGATTTTCAGCATCTTTTTTCCCAGTTTATTTTCAAACTGTTAACTTGTGTTTTTGAGCAGACTTTCTGAACTTATTCTTCATTCCTTTTCTGTAATATTTTTACATGATTATATAGAATTTTCTGAGTATTTAGTTGAAAGAGAAGGAATTTGTGAGCTTATTCTTCATTCCTTTTCTATAATGTTTTATATGATTATATAGAATTTTCTGAGTATTCAGTTGGAAGAGAAGATATTTGTGAACTTACAGAGATGGATACCAGGAAGGATTTCTTTGCTATTATAAGAGCTGTAGCTGTTTTGATGCCTTCCTAGCAGTGAAATCCTGTTATTGGATGAATGTTTAAGAACATGCAGCATAATGTAATTTATATGGAAAAGAATTGGTGTTCCTATCAGGAGTTGTTCCACTCTCTCCACATGGATGATATCTGAGATCAAGTGAGAGAAAAAGTGGGGAGGAGTTTTCTCAGAAGATCTGTTAATAACTTTAGTATATCCATATGCCCTGGAGGCCAGACCCCTTGTATCACCACAGACTGGGTCCTAGCACTGGATCCCCCTGTCGGTGGTGAACACTCCACAAATGGTTCTCTGAGATGACAAAGTAATTCCTCTACCTTCTAAGGAGTAACACACTTGTCACTAGCAATTCCTACTTAAGACTACCCCAGTAATGTCTGTTCTCCAGAGAACAGCTTATTCCTTAAGGGAGAGAATACTGAGATTTTTAATTTTTAAAGAATTATTCCTGATGCCAATGATTTTGAGTCCTTTCTTCCCTCTTTCCTTTAATCAGTTCCTACAGTTCCTTGCCTCTTCAGGAGTCACTAGAATAGGCATACAGTATTGTTACCTTACTCCCATTGTGTACCTTTATATTAAACTTGGGAAAGTAAGCTCTAGCTACAGTTTGCATTTCAGTCTTAAGCTTCCAAATAAAAAGGACCACATATAGCTAAAATTTTCAGAACATCAAATTGAGTACATTCTATACTATAAAATTTATTACACATTCATGAAATCTTTTCATTGAAGTATGAATAATCCTCCTTATATTCAATACCATGACCTACTAACATCCTCAGTAAGACTGTGCTTCCATCTTATCACCATAGTCTGGCTAAGTGAAAGAACTCTTCTGGGTACAAATAGGCTTCTATTAATTATATGACTCCTCCTTTTCATCTTATATAACTATAGCAGAATTCCCTTTGAATTTTCAGCTACATGCAGGTAACATTGGAAGAACCTACCCAAACACATACATGCGCATGCACACACCACACACACACACACACACACACACACACACACACACACACTTCTGTTTGACATTGTGATCCTTGACAAACCCAACAGTATATAAGGATATTCTTCTTCCAACACATTCCATACATCTTATGCCAAATTTTTCCATTGGCATTTATGATTGTGTGTGTGTGTGTGTTCAGTTTGCCATTAGAGAACCTATTGTATTATTCCTTCTAATTACAGGTATTGGGAATGAAGAGGTGTCTGACAATAGAGTTCTGTAGAATGGCTAACAATTGGTGGGAATTAAGAGAAAGTGGACTTGATATAAAATTAGCATTTGTTTCAGTTTCTTTATGGGAAGTATTATTTTTTTAGAATTTTCTATTCATCATCATAAGGAGTGAGATACTCCTTAGCAGTCATTGTGTGTGTGTGTGTGTGTGTGTGTGTGTTTTCTCCTGGAGTGGAGTGCGGTAAAGTCAGCTTCCTTGGGTGAACAAAAGAAAAATAGAGGTTTCTAACTGTTTGCTTTCAGTCTATTGGACTTTTAAAGATGGCCTTCTATTTTCCATTTACAGCATACATCTGCTTATCCATATACCTTCAGATCCATAAAGAGTGGATATTTAAAAGTATCTGTAGTAGCCAACAGCTGGAGTCATGCCAGGAATCTTTACATTTTAAATTCTTCCTGGGCTCCAAAGGTAGATGAGCCCAACTTTCCTTTGGACTCAGCAGGGAAGTTTTACTATGAAAAAGCACTGCTATTTTAAAAAGCAGCTCATGATAATCTAACTCCAGAAAGCATTTCCCCCCTCTGAAATAGCACAGATGCCTGCATCCTTATTGATGAAACAGAGGGAAATAATGCCTGTTAGAAGCAATTGCAATCATTTGTTAGCTTAGCTTCTGACTCCCCAGTAGATTTCTAACCCAGGCACTCTTGCTATATCTAGTGTCACAAGTTTCCTGATTGGGGAAGTGGAGGAATCTCATCTTTTCAGGCAAGGAACCCAACAGAAGTGTGTCTTCAAGAGCCTCTCTGGGAGTGCCTCAATGGCTAGCTACCACCAAGAGCTGTATTAGTTCTAGAACCTAGATGCTTGAGCATAAGTGTAGCTTTTAAAGTTTTATGCCTCAATGGGGTACTTTCCTGTTTTCTCACTGTTTCATTATAATCAAAAGTTTCATTTCTAGGCTAGCTCTGATTTAGGTGAAATGTCACAGTGCTTGCCTTAAAGCTTCTGGCTATTTGGAACTCTTGCAGTTGAATAAACCATATAAGGTGATCACTCATAAGCTTCAAGGACAAATTTATGCACCTTCAAAATTCTCTCCAGATACCTCTAAGGGAAAGAGTCAGCAACCATGGGTTAATTAATATCACTTAATTAATCTTAAAGATTTATTTATTTTGGACATGAACAGACTTGGGAAATATATTTAATTGTTCGTACTAGTGATGTGTGTGGTTATTTGCAAAAGGAAACTTTCTTATTTGTAATCTGAGTTACTTGATTCAAAATAATATTCTTAACCTTGATTTAATATTTATGGTTAAAGAGGTATTATAACAGGTTCTGAAGAAGCAATGAAAGACTTCCTAGCTCAGGCCACTTATACTGAAAGTACCTCCAGGAAATTAACAGGACCTCAAATGTTTATTTTGCCTCGAGTGTTTAGGAAGAACCTATTTTTTCAAATGTAAGTCTATCTGTGTGTGTGTGCACACACCACACACGTGTGTGTGCATGTGTAGTATACTAGATGTTTCATTATACAATACATTTTGATCATTAGAACTAAATCCATGTATTTGTCTCTGAGAAACCAAGGTACAATAGAAGAGATAGAGCATCAACTTCAAGAGTCTGGACTACAACCTAATTTTCCAAGACAGTCTATAAAAATGGATTTATCACTCATAAATTATAAAAATGTGATTATGTTTTCAGTGAGGAGGATATGATTATTGGCAAAACCTGGTAGTACAACTTGATGTTGGAGGGTAGGAACATGGTGGGAGAGTGTAGTATATATGAAGTTTCCAAACTTTGTATATGGCTAGGGTTCAGTGGCAGAGTATTTGCCTTATATGCAGAAGGCCCAAGGTCCAATCCTCAGTACCAGGGTTGAAGGTAAGCCCTATCTTCAAACTGTGTATATAATATTTCTGGTATCACCTGAACAACTGAAGACCTGTCACAGCCTGTAACATTGCTATCATCTTTTTACCATTGTGATCTTTCTTAAAGTCCTCGAAGTTATGAAATTTTTCTCTGACTCTCTGGCACCTGGTAAAGATAGGTGCTGTCTTGTGAAATGAATGACAATGAGCCATTTGGGCTATCAACCACATCCAAAGTCATATGTCAAATGTTGTCAAGTGTTAGGTACTTTCACTTGAAAGGTCATGGATCAAGACACTGTATTTCCTAGCCTGGAAAATATCTGTTAAACAGAATAAAAAGTCTCTTCAATATGCACATGTTTTTAACACAGAATATGTTTTACCACAAAGACTTAATGATAACAGAGATTGTATTAAAAGACCCTGGTTCAGCTACTCATCCCACGGTGGAAAGCATTCTACAATTTTTTTCAGTCTCCTACTGGTACTCTCCTTCTTTGTGAGTTAATAAAATATTCCCACTACACTCTCCCTCCCTCCCTCCCTCCCTTCCTTCCTTCCTTCCTTCCTGTCTTCCTATATTTTAAAAGTAGAATGACTAACTGTGAGACCCTGTGAAAAATAACTAGAGCCTAACTCATAATGGACATTAATTTCCTTGCCTGTTCACCTTTCTTTACACAGCCATCCTAATCCATTTCGTCTTGATCACTTTGGTGCATAGAAGTTAAATACAATACAGTTACATCCTGGCAGTACTAACATTGAAAGAGGGTCCGAGTCCCAACTACCCTAAACACAGAGTTATCTACAGCCTAGCATTGATGCTTTTGAGAATGAATGAAAATCTGTTTAGTATGTCAACATCTTCATCAATAACATCTCATTTCTTAGTTTAGTTGGTGCTGCCAAGTACTGTATTGAAATTAGAACCAGATCACTTGAGGTTCTTGTCTTTGAATAATTGACAATAACAGGCACTTTTGGTCATCCTAATATGCATCCTTTCAAATACAAAATAAATAATATTACTCAATAACCAGGATTCAGTATTGCAATGTCTATGATAGTTCAAGAAACTGAACAAAATAAATTCTAAGAAGGGGAAACAAAAACAACAGTATTTTAATCTTTCTCTAAATCCTCGAGAGTATTGAAGGTTAAGATTCTCACCTACTCAAAATGAGAACTCTTAGACACTATCATTTTCTGATTCTTCTTATATTCACATGAGCACTTTGCTCTAGTTTAAGAAGACACGTATGTAAACTTAAGTACATATTGGAGTTTATATTCAGATGATAGTAGACATAGACCTTTAAAAAGTGTGTATAAAATACACCTAAATAAAAATAAAAGAAAAAAATCCCATTAAGTAAAATTCTGTTGCACATTTTTGGTTTTTTGTATTGACTTCTGTCTTATCCATGAAGGCTCATTGATGAGGGGGTGGAGTTGCCCTGGATAGATTAAGATCACATAAATATTTTAAAACCACATACTTAAAATAGGTAACTTTCTGATATAAAACATTAGAAACAATATTGTAAAATATTAATACTAATGCCTTAAGGTAATCAATAAATCACAAAATAAATGTAAGCCATAATTTGGTTCTGGAAAAAAATTGATGTTATTGTCACACAATTTTATTCTTAACAGAAGAAAAACACATGAAACTTTAAACAAATATTGCCTTCAATTTCATATGGAAAATAGAGTTTTTTTCTTTATTTCTCTACAATCTTTTCATTATCTGGTAGTAAGTATATATTTTAAGAAGATTGAGCTTGAGAATTAGACTGAGTATGTAGGGTACTATCTATTCCTACTTACATTCTTTTTCTAGTACCTAGCACAAGGCCTAAAATGTGATAGAAATAACATTTATTAAGTGCTGAAATGACAGTTATTGTTCTAAGCACACTTACATGTATTAACTTATTTAATCTCCAAAACAATCCTACATGGTAGGGACTACTTTACAGATGAGAAAACTGAGTGAGGTCCAGAGAAGTGAATTATATCACCAGAGGTCCTATGATGGGTAAGTAGTAGGGTTAAAATTCAGATTGGTCTACCGATTACTACTATACTATACTGCATGCTTTGGAATAAAAGAATGGGAGTGAGAAAACATAAAAATCTATCATTTTCTACTAGTGGTTACCACCTCAAAGTTTCCAGAAGAAAGTATAATGAAATTGGATGTATATTTATTACAGCTAAGTTGATGTGTGCATGTTTGAGAGAACATGTAGGAGAATGTGCCATTTTAATGAATTTAGGAATTCTTTGAGATCATTTATGTAACCATCCAATATTTCTTAAGTTTATTATGAGCTAGGTATTGTTTTTCTAAGAACCTCCCTTTAAACTTACAAATATACACACACACACACACACACACACACACATATAACATATATATGTGTATATATATTAAAAAGCAAATTGCAGAAGTGGGCCAAAGGAAGAAGAATTGATCAAAATATTTAGATCTAAGGTAGAATCAGTTAATGTTCCTTTGCTCTATATAAATTGGTCAATTCCTACATACACTAAGTGTGTATTTGTTAGTTCGTTTTGTCTAACATATGTGTTTGTATGATTTTTTAACTGTAAACAGAAATGATAATTAGAATTGAAGTTTTTCTTAGTGACAATTATTCAGCAAATGTGGAAGATTTTAATAAATTATAGATTATGAAGTTCAAAGTATGTTTATGAGACCCAAGAGATGAGAGGGGGAATAATTCATATTCTTTTTTTTAAAGAGAGAGTGAGAGAGAGAGGGAGAGAGAGAGAGAATTTTAATATTTATTATTATTATTTTTTTAGTTCTCGGTGAACACAACATCTTTGTTTGTATGTGGTGCTGAGGATCGAACCTGGGCCACACACATGCCAGGCAAGCGCGATACCGCTTGAGCCACATCCCCAGCCCATATATTCTTTCATTTTTAAATAAGCACAGTTACACAAACTTCTTTAGCAGAATGTATACTAGTTGATCTATGTAAGAATTGTTTAAAAATATTTATCTTGTATTTATAGGTGGACATGTTGTCTTTTTTTTATATGGTGTTGAGGATCAAACACAATGCCTTACGCATGGTAGGCGAGTGTTCTACCTCTGAACCACAACCCCAGCTCATATGCAAGATTGTATAAATATTTAAACTGAGACATGATATGACTGCCTAAATTTGGGCCAGTATTTTTGCACATAACTTTAAAGTAGTCAAATTATCTAATTTTCTGATAAAATATATTAAAATGATAGAGAAAAATTCTATCCTTAAGTGAAGTACAAATTCTAGCTTTATTCTTAACATTTTTAATTGGGGGAGGGGAGAGAGAAAGAGAGAGAGAGAGAGAGAGAGAGAGAGTGTGTGTGTGTGTGTGTGTGTGTATTAATATATTTCTGTCACTTTCTCTTTTATGGAATTCTCTTCTCTGAATTGCTTGACATTAAGTGATCTAAATTTTTAAATATAGGCAGAAAAGCTGTTATTTTTTATTTAGCTTTTACTGTGTAATGGAATTTGTGACAAGATTATTTGCTACAATGTTATTTTGTGTCTTGATTAGTGTTCTTTGTAAAGGACCCCAAGCTATGTGTACAAAAGGCATTATATGTGCTGTGAACGGAGGGGCAAAAGACCTTCATTCAAACATATCCAAGTAGTCATTACCAAAGTTTTAAGCAATTTGAACTGCCTAACTAGAGGTATGACAACAGTAATTTTGGATGTCCATAAAGGATAGCTGCATACATTTTGATGAAGGGATATCCTAAGTTCTCTTTAAAAGAAGCAATTATTAGTAGATTAAGTTTTGCTTGAATTAAGTCCTTTAAAATAGGCATTTTGGAAACTTCTTGGGCAACCTTAACCTGCTGAATGTCTTAACATAGCAACAACATAGGCCAGTGTTGCATTATCATAAATGTTTGCCTACAATGTAATGATTTGCTATCAAATGTCTCTTTCTACAAAACAGAATGACTTGAGCTTAGAGGTGCTTCCAAAATTGTAGCTGTTTTGAGTCATACAGTGGCCACCAGCAGGGTATCAACAATATAAACTTTTTTAGCAAAGGTTAGCTCTCATTTTGTAATGTCTTACACTTCTTATTGTACATAGGACAAACAAAATCGACAAAATATTTAAGGTACCTTTATCAGACAATTTCTCAAGTCTATCACACATCCTCATCCATGATGCATTTCCCAAATTGCTGATTTTTTAAAGTATCGAACAGTAGAAAGTTTTATTTTCAAACTAAGGCAAACTCAAACCCCCAAACTACAAAATAGATAAAAGCAATGGAAAGATAGTTTTCAGTCTTTAGTATTTGTTAGAAAGTGTTTAATTGCAGTATCTGTACAGCATCTTTTATTGGGTTGGTACAGAGCCCTAGCTCCCCACTGAGCCCAATTTGAAAATCACCAGGCTGTCCTCCGGACTTAGAGCTCTATAGAACACAAACTGTTTCTTTCATTTCTATAACAAAATCTCAAAATCACAGGCAATTCAGAAGCTGTACCAACAACTTGCCTATCCAGAATTATGCTAGTTAACCCAAATATCAAATTTAGTGTTAAGAGGCACATACACTAAAGTACTTTATTCATAAGAGAGTTCTACAATCTCTTACTTAATAGCATCTTCTTGTTTTTACAGATTATATGAACTTGGTTGTCCAGGTTTCTATGCCTACTAAGGAAATGACACACCCTAACAACAAAGAAAAATAGATAATATATAAAATTCGGAAAGGAGGATTAAAAATGCATTCAGTATACAACATATATGACATATATATGTTAAACATATAGTATTTAGGTACATTTAAAGTAAAAAAAAAAAAGTAAGCTTTCATGTGAGTGCATCATCACATTAAAGCACATAGCAATGTCAATATAGAGAACAGTAATAATGATTAGTCAATAAACAGATTAAGCAATGTTGTAATGTTGTATATTGTCTATTTTAATTTTTAATATTTATTTTTTTGTGATACTGGGATTGAATCTAAGGCTTCACACATTCTAGGCACACATTCTATCACTGAGTTTTATCCCCAGGCTCATATATTCTATTTTCAATAATATGGGTGTGTTTAAGAAAAGTTTTCATCAAAAATAATCAAGTGTTAGGCCTCTCCTTGTGTCAGTCTTCTTCCTTTCTCCCTTTTCACAGCTTGCCTGGCCTGCATACATCTAGGCAGGAAAATCAAATCTGTCTTCAAATTCTGGCTCTTCCACTTTCTAGCTGTGTGACTGTGGGCCATAATGTTACTCAAACTGTCTTTGTCAGTGTAGCATTGAAGTTTAATGAGATAAGCGACGGGCAAATTAGTACTTAATAAATGTTTTTCTTTCATGCTCAACAGGGATAAGCTTCAGTTACTTACACTTTATCATCTTCTCAATTTCCTTCTATAAACTCACCATTCATGCCATTTTACCCTTGGCTTCAATTTTGGTAATCTATCGCTGTTTAACAAAACAGCATGAAACAGTAGCTTGAAACAATAACAGTTTTATTTATGTATTTGTTTTTCCGTGATTATGTACATGGATGAGGTGAAGATGAACAGTTCTTCAAGGAAATAGCCGACAGGGCCACAGTCACTCCAGGACTTATGGCTAGAATGTCCAGTATGCTTTTTCAAATGTTTGGTACCTTGGCAGGTCTGCCAGGAGGTTATTCTCAGCTTGGACCCTGTATTGCTGAGCCTCCCTATGCATTCACCCTAGGGCTTTTTTCTCTCCAGGAGGCTCCTAACCTGGACTTTGCAGCAGCAGAGTAGCAGAGTTCTTATGCTACAAATCAGGCCCAAAGTGTGCAAGGAAGGAGAAGCTGTTAGGGCTTCTTAAAGTTTACCGCAGGAACTGCTCAGTATGCCTTTGGCTGCATTCTTTTGGGGAAAGGTGAATTGCAGGCTTTTACTCAAGTAACTGTGGGAAGGGACTAGTAAGAGTCTGGCATGAGGGCTCATTGGAGACCATTTTGAAAACTAGATACCCCAGTACTGGTTGGTTTTCTAATTCTTTGCCTCTGTCCTGTCCCCATGTCTATAGTAGTGTTGCACTGTAACAGCATAGGACAGGTTTCTTTATAATTTTGTTTTAGTTTGGATACAAAGAACTCTTGGCAGTGTTTAGATATCAGTCTATGAAATGATTACCTTCGGTCTAGCTTCAAAACATGTTTTGTTCCACGGTTGATGAATAGAATGGTCCATAAATAATTAACTTGAATTGAATACATTTTTTATATATAAAATTTGCTTTAAAAAAAGTCTACAAATCTGTTGTTATGACCATGCCACCTCAGACATTAATTAAGCTTGGTATAAATTGGGGCATAGTTCTTTTAAAATGAAATTCACCTTCTCAGATACTTTTCATAAAGAGAGTTGTAGACCAAAAGTGACTGGATTTAAAAAAAAAGGGGGGGAGATATTTTGCAATTAAGACAAAAGTGTTTAGGGTATAGGAGTATTGAAGATTCATTAGATATTGGTTTGGTTTTCTAAATTAAGTGAGTTTTGTCCACATTATTGACGTAGTTAATTTTTGACATACCAAAGAAAGTGCATATTGTCAATGACCCTTCAATAAACTATTATTATAAAGCGACATCCTTCTAAGTCAGCATTCTGAGTCAAGTACCTCTAAAAATCTTTCTAGGAAAATACACACATGCTCTAAATTTTATATATAATATCATGGAGTATTTAGAAACAACCAAATGCTTCCATGAATCCCAAGTTAAGAATCCATGATATAAAAATCATTAAATCCCTCTGGAGAGGCTGAGGCAGAAGGATGACAAGTTCAAAGCCAGTATCAGCAACTTAGCAAGGCCCTATGCGTCTTAGTGAGGCCCTGTCTCAAAGAATAAAAATGACTGGGGATGTTGCTCAGCGGTTAAATGCCCCTGTGTTCAATCTCTAATACCAAAATTAAATAAATAAATAAATAAAATAAAAGTCATTAAATCCCTGATGGCAAGAAAAAGATGTTTCTCTTGATATGTTCTTTCCCAGAGCAGGACTTAGCTCATGGTTTAAAAAGAAAAGTGACTGTTTCAAACATTTAGACAATTGGTATTGCTCTGATGCTATTAAGGTTTCACCCATTCCATGGGGCAGGGGTGCGGGGGTGGGGCTGGTCAAAAACAAAAGAACAAAACAAAAACCAAAAATAAAAATAAATATTCATACTTTAAATCTCATCCACCAATGATGATTTTGGAGCAATCCATAAGGTTTATGGAAGGAGCAAAAGGATTTGGATTTGAATACTGGTTTTGAGGTGCATCTTTGACCAAGTACTGATCTTTGACCTTGGGCCAATCATGTATGACCTCATTGCCTCTGTCTCTTCTGCCTGTGAATGTTTTTTGTCTATGGGTCTCTCTCTGCCACTGTTTTTGTCACTTACTAAGCTCTTTATCACACTCTTTTGGCTCCTGTGTTCTCTCAGGCTCCCACATCCTTTCTCTCTCTTAGTGTCTAGGTGTTCTCTGTATGCCTCTCATTTTGTCTGACTTTTTACATATCTATATCTATAGATAGATAAATATAGATATACACACACATAAATCTGACATAAAAATATTTCTATGCCCCTAAGAGAATTCAAATGCTTTTTAAAGTAGTTTATAAATCTTGCAGTACAAATGATTATGAATAGTTTTTATTTTATAACATTTGCTATTGAACAATAATCAGGGTTATGGTGGAAAATCACAGAACTGGTAGTCAGGGGCCAGCTCAAGTCCCAATCTTTCACTAACTTGCTGTGGGATGTGAGGAAGGTAGTAAGCCATTTGGAGTCTATTTCCTCATAAATGACAGTCAAGGGTTACTCTAGGTAAGCTCTGGGGCCCATTTCCAGTTCTGTTTTTCATTCTATCTGTATTTCTAATTTAGTGAACAGGTGAGAGGTGAGGTTTTCCCCTTCTTTTCTCATCTTATGATCCAATTCTGGAGTGCTTTGATGACAGTAGATTATGTATGCCTAGTTAATGGCACAGGTGAAACCTTCCTGCCTCTACAGCTGGTCTCACAGGACTGTTACCTGAGAGAACTAGACACTCCACATTGTTTATTTTTCAAAGCCATGAAAATAACAGCTTTAAAAGGCATTTGCAGATTACATTCCTCTAGGGCAAACTTACCTCTTGTTTGTACCTAGATTTAATTTTGGAAGGAGGACTTCTCTGACTAAATCTATTTGGTATATTGAATTCACCCAAAACAGAGGGAACCTTTGTTCCAGCACTTCGGGAAATTGGCTTATGCCATTTTGTAACCTTTGGTGCTTTCATGTTGTTAAGTTGGAAAGCTTTCTGTGGTCTTATTGCTAGGTGGGTGTTGTCTGGGATGCCTGTCTCTATACCAAAAGGGACCTGGGCTCTGGTAATTGTGGCAGTGTTTACTTCTTCCCATCAGTGTATCTGCTCTTTTCTGAAGTAATCACTATAATTACACTTCTTCAATGAGTTTCCTTCTGTTGTGTCACCAGGCCTATCTGCTAAACATCACTGTGTTTTTCTTATCTGAGTGCTCTCAAATGGAGAAAGTGAGACATGTTAGCAAGCCACCTTCAATCAAATTAATGTGAGATCAATGTGTTGTCAACAGAGATGGTGATGCCCCCTATTTATCCCGTTTGGGTAGAATAGTGTGTAAACTAAGTGTTTATGATAAATTGGGGACTAATATTAATAAAATAATTTTGGCTGAAAGACATACACACTAACCTCTAAATAACAATAATAAGGTTTCTTATTACTCTCACTTCATTGTCATTTCATTGAAATATGATATTGCTGTATTTTTTAATGAAATGAGATAAAGTCTGAATATCTATCATTGTAAAATATTGGTTACACTTAGAGCTATAGGGCACCTACAGCTTAAAGAGTAAAATGTTAGTTTTGTGTTCTAATATCTTTTAACCCACTCCCTCGGCATAGTTTCAATAAAATCCATAAACTCCTTAGACATTATATGGTTGTGTCTCTGTTATGAGTTTAATGACATGGCAACAATGGTTGTTTGTGACTTACTTTAAAGTACACAACAGTGTAAGTTTGTTTTGGTTAAGAAAATAGGGATGCAGAAAACTAAGATATTTTTAGATAGCACTGTATTAAGTCACTGCTACACCACATTTGGGTGTGTTTTTAGTTTGTCCTTTGCGGATTCGTTAATTCAACTTTGAGTGCTCATGATTTAGCAGTACAGTAAAATTTCAATAACTAGAAAAGGAAGCTTTCCATTCATTTATCAAAAGCCACATATTCCAAAGTACATATTTATTTTTATATTCTTACAAGCAGAAGAGATGAAAAATAATACTTGCCATCCTAAATTTACAATGAAATTTGCTACATGACAGATAGCAATTTAAATGGGAAGATACAGTCCATGTTCTGCTTTACTAACAAGACTACTACAGTGGTATAGGCATATAATGTAAGTGTCATATTCTCATAGGCAGATGTGAGCTAGCAGTTGGGAGGGTCATCTGACATGTACAAGGAACTTTGACCTCTGATTTACAGAGAGTTGGAGAATGACCAGCATAGAGTTCCTTGAGTGAGTGTTGAACATCAGGTCCTGTTCCTTGTGCTTCGGCAGGAATGTGTAATTATACCTCAGATCTTTTGTTTCATGAAAACAGTGCTCTGATTTGAGCAGGTTTTCCTGGAGTAGGCCTTAATCCTTTGTGGTAAGAAACTTAATAAATCTTTCTGTAATGAAGTTTTCTTCTCAGAGAAGTTCTTACCTTTAGGTTGACCTCTACATTAGGTCTGTGACCCATCTTGACATATTTTTGTGTATTATATATAACGGAGTCCTACCACACTCTTACGCATTGCTATCTAGTTTTGTCCCACCAACATTTGTTAAAATATATATATATATATATATTTTTTTTTTGGTCCATTGATTGATTTCATTCCTTTGTTGAAAATCCGTTGATTATTGACGAGCTTAAATTTCTGGATTTTCAGTTCTATTCCATTGTTCTATTCCTTATGCCAATAATACTGTCTTGGTTACCATTGCTTGGTAGTCAGTTTTGAAAGTGAGAAGTGTGAGTCTTATTTTGTTCTTCTTTAAAAACCATTGGACTCTTCTGGGTTCCTTGCAATTCCATATAAATTTTAAAACCAGAGCATCAATTTTCGCAGAGAAGTAAGCTGGGATTCTCACAGGGATTGCTCTCAACCCATACATCATTTTGAAAATAATTGGCATCTTAATAATAAATCTTCCCATACATGAGCATGAGGTATTTTTTTCATTAGACATTTAATTTATTTCAACAATTTGTGTGATTCTTTTATCAGAGTGTGTGATTCTTTTTTTTGGGGGGGGAGCAGGAGTTAACAGGTATTGAACTCAGGGGCACTCGACCCCTGAGGCACATCCCCAGCCCTGTTTTGTATTTTATTTAGAGACAGGTCTCACTGAGTTGCTTAGTGCCTCACCATTGCTGAAGCTGGCTTTGAACTCAATCCTCCTGACTTAGCATCCAAAGCTTTTAGGATTACAGGCTTGCACCACCAAGCATGATCAGTGTGTGATTTTTATTTAAAAAGTTATTCCTAAGTGTTTTATTATTTTTGATGTTGTAATAAATAAACAATTTTTTTAAAAAAATTCTTTTTATGATTTTGCTCCATATACAATTAATGAAGACCTACCATAGGCCAGGATTTTGTGTTCTGATGCTGATACAAACATGAACTGTATTCAGCACCTGCTGTTGAGAACTTAGGGTTTGGGGATAACTCTAACCAAGTCTACTTTGCATTATTAGATGTTTCTTCCTTCAAGTACCAACAGTGACTTATAGATTCTAGATGATTCTAGATGAGGCATACATGGTATTCTTCCCCTTACCATTTCTCTTGATACCTAGAGCGAGTTTCTTACCATAACATTTCAGAAATAGGAAATGCCTTAGGCATAACATTTCAGAAATAGGAAATGCCTTAGGGAAGGTTAAGGTAAGTTTATGTATACACAACACAGATCATCCAAGTGCTGAGTGAACTGAACTGATTATTAGCAGAGTGCAGACTAATTTCTCAGACTTCTTTACTCCTATGTTTAGCATTATTTTCACTGTTCTATCATTTCCAGGTACTTATGAAAACTTTGGGAAGTGGTCATTGCATTTATTGGATCACTAGGATACAAGCAGTTTGCATCAACCTAGGCTAACAGTGTATGAAACTATACCATAATGGCTAGAGAGTAAATGTATTTTCCAAAAATAAACTCTCACTGGGCATTTTACATGCTGGGGATTCATGACTCAGCCATTCCCAAGTGACCTAAGTTTGAGGCCAGAACATTCTATGGTAATAGTACAAAAATTATTTCACCTAAAATGAGAACCAGATGAATCTATCAGGTTGTCTTTGCATATGATTATGCTATAAATAGACTAATAATGCAGTTTGACAATGCTCTTTATTACTGAAATACACCAACAATGCATAAACATGAACTCTGTTGGAAATCTTCAGAGATTTAGTGGCACAAAGAACATAGGTTCCATCAAGACAAAGTCTCAGAGTTCTTTACTAGATTTTAAGGGAAAAATGAAGGTTACATTCCTCTCTACTTATTACCCAAACTAGCCCATTTATAATTCTAAGGAGAATATTTTGTACCCACTGAATCTGGCTTATTTGGCTGGTTTTTATGGGTACTATCCATAGGATTTGCTACCATTGCAACTCCATTTTCTTCTTCATCATTAGATTTCCAACACCTTTGCTTCTGGAAGGTTATCTTTGAAATTATTTCAGTGGGTGGATTTTTTATTTGTGGGGTGTGTGTGTGTGTGTGTGTGTGTGTGTGTGTGTGGTGTGTGTGTGTGTATGTGTGTGTGTATATGTGCGCACGCATGAGCATACACTTGGGATTGAACCTGGGGCCTTGGGCATGATAGGCAAGCACTTTGCCACTGAGCTACATCCCCAGGCTAGAAAAGATAGAAGGCAGCCAAAGTAATGGAAAGTTCTCTGAGCTGGTACAGAAGGACTGCATTCTAAGGTTGACTCTACGGCTCCTGATCTATGAAAACTCAGGGGCTGAGGGCCCTCAATTGTAAAATAATGGGGCTGACTTAGTGGCCTCCAAAGTCCTTTCAGGTTCTGTTATTTGGTATTTGAAATTGGAGCTTTTGCTGTTTAATTTTTCAATAGATTTCTAAGATTCTCCTTTAGGATTCCAAGACTCTGAAATAATTCAAATACAAAAACCAGTATGACTAGGATACTTTGTTTTCTTTATATAACTTTAAACTGCACAGTTCTAGCTTTTCAACATCAACTTTGAGGCAAACCAGAGAGTTCTTTATTAACATGTGCAATTTTAGTAGCTACTGTCCACATTTATTGACATGCACCATACCTTGTTAGCATCGCTGGTGAATGCTCAGTTTCGGGAGCCCTCTGCTTGGCAGGTTTAGCGTTAAGAGTCGGTGTCATCCTGATCAACTTCTTCTGACAGAATCAACATGGATCTCTCAGTGCTGTCCCTCCCTGGCTAGCTGTGGGTTTCCAGCCCACTGAGTACTTGATGCCAAGCAGTCTGTTAAGGGACAGGAAGAGACTTATTTGGCTTCCCTGGTATTTATCACTAGTTAGGAGACTTGAGGATCAAAGGGTCAGGACTCACAGGTACCAATTCTATTCTAAATATTTGATCAAGTGCACCCTGAGGGATTTTCTTTAGTTTTTTTGTCTTTAGGAAATGAAGACTCTTCGATTCTGCCCTGGCATATGTATTAGGTCTTTATTTTGTATACCTAAATGGGTTTCAAAGACCTAGCATTACAGTCAAAATGATTGGACTTTTTTTTTTCAAGTCAATAGGTCTTGATTTAATAAAAAATTCCACAGCTGAAGAAAGAATCTCTTCACATTAAAAACAAAACCAAACAAAAAACTTTTTCCAGAGAAATGAATCAAACTACTTTTTAAGTGCAGATTCTCAAATGTGCAGTTGTTATAAATGATTATTTGTTTCCTCAACTGAAATGCATAAATGAATTAAAATTTAAGTGTAGAAATTCATGTGTAAACACATGTAACTACATAGTAGGGAGAGATGTTGGCCAGGTAAGAGTGCGTTGGTGAAAAAAATGATGAAATGAATAACCAAAGGAGCTATTCATGAAAATAATTAGTAATCCACTGTGTCTTCCAATTCTTCCATTCGTATTATATAGCCATGAAAACATTCCCTAGCTCAATGTACAAAAAAATTCTCTGGTTCAATACTTTTTGAATCTGTTAACTTGATTAAACACAATTCTTTTCATGAATATAAAAACAGTTTACTGTTTTATCATGATGTGCCAATTATTGGGGAGGTAGAATTTTTTTTATAAAATCTTTTCATTTAAAAAGTGAATGTGAAGTGATATATTTCTTGTGGGAAGCGCTTCCTGTGCACCTGTACAAGTATGTGTGCATACCTTTGACTTTTTAGGAAATAGTTTTCAAAAATAACAATTGTATCTACAAGGGTAGCACCTAGATAACAACAATAATTCTGAAGGAACCACGTAAAATACACTTGTGTATCTCTAATTTTGCTCATTAAAAACTTAAAATATTAGCATGTTAGGTCAATGGCAATAAAATACTCAGGAAAAATAGAAAATGAATTCCTAATAGACTGTGTTTTTCCTGAGGGATTTAGAAAACTTTTATTAGTTAAAATATAATTGATGTTATATTTGGAAAAAAATGCATTTTATATCTTTTTGTTGTTGCTGGTATAACTGTTTTTTATTTGCTTTCACTGCATCTGTGCCCTTTCCCCCACTGAAAAGAATAATAGAATTTTCAGTGTTCTCTTGAAAATATATATCAAAATAGATTATGCTAAAGAAAATGAATCTGAGGAGTTATTCGCATGGTTTGAGTGGAATGTTGGCCTTAAAGCCTTTTAGGAAGTGATAACTATGGCACCTGACTGAATTTGTTTCCCCTCTAAAGATGTGAAGGAACATGTGAGTCTGCTATGTTTCACCTGTACTATGTACAGAAGATGCATTGGCTTTAAAGTAATCTGCCCAACAAAGCCTATAATTGTAGATTGCAACACATGTATCATGGTAATAGTCTCACTTGAAATTTTTTAACTCTTCTCAGGAGCTTGTCATGGTAATATTGAAAGGATAGAAAAAGAAAAAAGATAACCAAATGATAAATGTGTTGTTAAGTTTGAAAAATTTTAAGTATAGAAAGAATTGATAACACAGCCAATGATAAAAAATAATGCAATTTCATATTTTAGGGCTATAGGCACTTCCTAGTTAGTCCTTATAATAATAATTTTTCTCATGTAGAAAGCACTGAAAAATAAAAAAAAAATCATCCTCCATCTTAAATCTGATTATTTCTTTTTGTGTCATAAATGCTATTTTGCTATTCTTAGTAACAAGCAAACAATATTAATTTTAAATGAGGATCTATAAAAATGCTCTATGGTTATTTGGATCTATAAAAAAATCAGTTATGCTTACTGGAGGGATCTAATGTTGTTTAATGTACTTTTCTCCTTACAATTAAATTAGATGTTATTTTTTTAGGGGAGAAAACTCATAAAAAAACAGCCTTGGAGATGTAATATGCTCTAACATATTTAAATAATTAGACTTCTGTCTCATTGAAATGTATGTGCTCTGGGTTTGATAGTGATAAAAGCACGAATATTAGTATGATTAGGAAATTACATCATGTCACAGCATAATTGATTGATTGATAGCTGAATGAAAACTAACCATAAAGCATGTGAAAATAAATGTGTGTTCTGCCATTACTCAGGCAGAATTTTTGCGTCTACCCAGTTGCAGGATTAGTAACTAAAATGTTCATCTTCCAAACAAAATAGAATTGATATTTCTTATTTTTGCTTGTGTCTGTGCATGCTTTCATTATAAAACTGGCAGGAGAAAGAATAAGAGGATTTGAAGTGCTTAGTGCTCAATTCAGTATTTAATTGTTCTTTAAGACTTGTCAGATGGACACCACATTCCTAATTGACTCTGCGAGCAATTAGTGTTTTGGAATTTACCTTTCTTAGCTTCAAGTTTTAAATGTAAAGCCCCACTAACATAAGAGTTAATACTCTCTTACTTGCCTCTAGAGAATTGAATTCCCAAACATTTAAATTATCATTAATATTTAAAAAGCATTTTGTCTCTCTCCTCTTTTTTTTTTTCCTGCTTGTGTTTTTACTTTTTCATTCTCTGTCTTGATCTTTTAAAGATTCCTGCTCATAAGAGTCTTCAGCAACACACACTAGCATAGAAGGGCTGGAGAAGCAAGACCACTGCAGGATTCCGTTTCAAAGCTGAACCAATATTCACCATTGACATATCCATTCATCTGTGCAGGGTCATTGGAAATCCTCTCTCTCTAGTTTTTCCTTCCCTTCAGGGAGCAATGCTTAAAAGAGCAAACCCCTGGTGTGAAGAGATAGGAGAATTCTCAGCACGGCCAATGGTGCCAGGAATCGAATTAAAGTTGTCCATTTGCAGATGACTGTCTATTGGAGCTCCCAGCACACAGAAGCAGTGTGCTTTCTGTTGTTACTTTGTTTACTTGAAATTCTGTTAGTGACACTTCAATTTATTTTTTTATGGCAACAGTTATATCATGCCAAAAATATGCCAGGAGGGTAGAAACACTAGTTATAGCATCTGTAGATTCACAAGACTTGCTCAAGACAAAGTGAAAATTTTAAAGCTTTATGTGCAAGAAAGGATTATACTTCATATTCTAATAGCAAAAAAAAAGTATAAAATAACTACTGAATTCACTCCTCTTTTGAGGAGTTTCAAACTTGTCATCTATTCTGCAATTGTTGACATTTCCTGATCTATTTTGGCATAAATCACATTTGATATGACTGAACCTACAATTTTGTCTATCTTCATATGCATTATCTCTTCTGAGTGAGAGGCATTAGGAAAACATGAGTTGCCATTAAATGTTAGATGCCAGAAGTCATCATTGAAGATGTTTCCTCTGGTTTGATTTCCTTGCTATTATAGGAGATATTACTGTGGATTAATTTATAAGGCAAAGTTAAAAACTGTTACAATTAGGTTTCTGAGAAAAAAAAATCTTAATACCTCAGGATGAACATAACCTGTTTAAGACATGAAAGTTGAGAATGCATGGATTCTTTCCAAGTTCCAGATAATAAATGCATGATCGAAAAATTGTCAGTTTTAGGTTAGTAATTGCTACTGGTTGATTATGTTTCTTCCTTAATGTTTCTGTTTTATTTTCAAATGGTGAATAGTGCCTGGCACAAATTAGCCTTTCGATAAATGTTTATTGAGAGGATGAATAAATGATGTTCAATGTTGGACTTTTGCTTATATTCGAACACCATATTTTGTCTTAGTTTTCTAGTATATTGTTTTATTTATATATAAACTTATGAAGATATATAAAACAATATGTACATATATATATAAATATTTATACACTCATATATATACATATAATATTTATGTATGTACACATATGTGCTTTATTTGGCAAACTTTATTTAATGTTGAAGTTTATTTTTTTTCTGAAATCAAGTCTTAAATACATCCCTAGAATTGGATTTGGAATAACATAGAGAATATATTTATCATCAATTGCTAGACCCATTCATTCACATGCCTACTGAAGGCAATTCATTGTGAAATGTTTTGTTCATACCACTTCATTATAATATCACCCTTGGAAAGCAGGCATATGTAGTTTTAAAAGAGAGAGAGTGTTGTAGCAAACAGTTTAATCTAACTAAGTGACCTTACACTAAAGATAAAATGTACAATAACAGTCAAGCTTGAAAAAGGGCAAGCTGTATTCTAAAACCACCCAGAACTGATCCTGACATATCAGCAATGAAGAGAATGTTTCATCATTATAAGAGCATGCTGCACAACTGATTTTAGAAATACTACTACTCTCTTTAGATTTATTGGAAAACATTCATAGCATGATGCTTTTCTTAAAAAATGATAAAAAATATCTCCTTATCCATCTATGTATCTATTTTTGTAGATATCTTTTTTTTTGTTATGCTAAAGAGCAGTCCCCACTGATGCAATTAAGCTGGTCCTTCTCTTTAGTGATCTAGACCTTTTTAAGAAATGTCATATCTGGTTATCCTCAATATAAAATAGCCCTCAAAGTTACCATGGTGCAATCTTACATCTTAAATATCAGTCTGTGCCCTCTAACCATTACATATCAAATATTATTTAGACCAGTCATAGTATAAACTCTGTTAACAGATTTTTACAAATAGAATACAATCTATGTGATTTAAGCTATATTAAATTTAAAATTATATTTTAATATTTGTTTTTGATAATTTGGTTACCAAAGTTTTTAGGCAAATTATTTAAATATGAAGATTAATTATTTTATATGTCTGATTCTGTGGCACCTGTAATGTATTCTAATAAAGTCTTGTTCTATTTGTTATTTTATGAGGGCTTCATTAATGAATGTTCTTTGTGTGTTTGACATGAAGCATACATGTAGTAGTTACTAATATGAAGTATCTATTATACTGATCTTATTTTTAAAAAAGTCACAGGTACTATTTAAATAATGACCTGTGTTTTCATGAAAATTTAATAGGGTGGGTTGTAACTACTTTGACACTTTTGCTTATTTTTTTTTCTTCCTTTCCTGTTTATTGAGCACACATTCTGCACATAATATAGTCCACATTACAAGGAACATAAGATGAAGAAGACAGCCTAATGAAAGAGGGTGACACATGAACAACTTTGGAAAGTCAAAGTGACTCCACAGTTGGTTCAATGATTCTTACAAGAAATTTGCTTTACCCGCCTGTTAAGTCCTCTATATATTCTATGTGTAACTGATAATCAGACATCATTTTAATCACTGAAACACTAGGCAATCATTTATTTGTGAAAGTATTGTTGGAAAAATATGCACTATAGCATTATGGCCTTTTTTCCCCCTAAGGTTATAAGATTTTAATAGTCACATGCACACTCAAGAACAAAGAGCAAAGATAACTAACATCAGAGACTTCACAGACAAGTGAGAGAGCCAAATAGTTGCAGTTTGGCCAAGTTCAGTTGAACCAGGAAAGAAAGGATTGAGTTGGGGTGTATGTGTGGGGGGAAGGGGGGATATGACAAGCAGAGAAAGCATCATGTACAGAGTTAGAAGGTAGGAGAAAGTCTAGGATACTCCTATAAAGCCCATTGGAAAGTGTATAAAATATGCTTTCAACAGTATAAGAAATAGAAATACATGGAAAAAAAGACTCCTAGCAAATATTAATAAGTATTCAAAGGATAACAAAGATTTTATATGAAAAATGGCTTTAATGGGTGTCATGGCTACATGATGATAGATAATGGCCACTTGTTATTGATGTTTCTGAAGTTTCCATATTTTAAAATAATAAGCTGATATTTTTTTAACTGGGAAAACTAGTTTTTTCTATTTTTTTTTAAGTAAGCCCATAATACCTACACATAAACCTCTACATACTTTAATTTCTTTTTAATCCTAAAGGAAAAACACAGGATATCTGAGAATTCTTGCTAGAAGGAGATGAGGGTAACCTAAAGCATTAGCAGCAGGGTGAAAAGGAGGGATTCAATTTTAGCATTTAAGAGACAAGTTGAGGAGACTTTCTCTTTGTAGGTAGGATAGCATGCCTGGGCAAGCAGGGTCCTCAGTGAGTTCTCTGTGCACCATCTGATGGGCACTTAGGTGGTTCTGGAACTCCAGAGATCTAGGCTAAAGGTTCAGACAGGAGTCAAGAACAAGAACAGAAGAGTACCTGAGGTCTTCTGGAGCAAGTACATGTGGAGCCAAAAGAACATTTTAGATTTGAGTCCTCATTTAAAAATTCCTGTCTCCAATGGTCAGTATGATACATACTAAACCCAATTCTATTCAGTCTAGGACTGTGTCAGTGTTAGAAAGCCCGTTGGAAAGAAACCTAGAAAACCATGAGTCAACAATATCCTGGAAGCCTGTTGATGGAGGCATTCATAAGAACATGAGCTATAAGGGAAGCAGCTAAAATCATGGCCACTGTGGCCAGAATGCCAGGTTTCACGTCCTGGCTTCTACTGACATTAGCTATGTGACTTTGGCTAATTACTCAATCTTTCACTACCTTAGTTTCTTTACTTGGAAAGTGCGGATAATAATAGGATGGTAAGAAACAAAATATAAGTTTTAAAGCATCTGGAACTGTGTGTAGCCCATAGAAAGTACAAGGAAAAATGTAAATAACTATGAATGTTATCCATATCTCTAGTTGTTAGAAAAATTCATTTTAATAAAATAACACATTAAGTATTGGAAGAGCTACAAAACAATTCAAATCTTCTAATTATAAATTAGTAGAGAAGGATCAGAGGATGTTTCACATTATGATTCTGAAATCTACCTACCTATAACTCTTTCTAATTATCTCTCTTTAGTTCTGTCCCCTGGAACACCAAAAGAATTCCTGGTATGGACAGCTCCTAGAAAGTTAAAATATGTTAGTTATTTTCCTTACATCATTTCATTTAACCCTCCAAGCAATCTTTTAAAGTGGTTGTTATTATCCCCATTTCAAAGGTGAAAATATTTAGACTTAGAAAATTTAATTTGCCTAACATCCCATGACTAGTAACTGAAAGTCTAGAGATTCAAGTCTAGAATAATCAAATGTATGCCCCAATTCAAATCCACCATGGTCAGTGAAGATTAAAGGTCCTTTTTTTAATAATGATTTTTCAAAAGTAGGTCTTGATAAGAAGAGTCAATAATGTACTCTGAACATTATGAAAAAGAATCTGGGTAAATATCTAATATACTATATATTTCTATTTTGTTCTTCCAACAAGTGTATTATAGCAAAGTCTGTGTTAAAGTCCCCCTGCCTTCTTTGAGACTTTTGTTTTGGTTTTTTTGGGTGTGGAACTAGGAATTGAACCAAGGGCATCACCATTATTAGACAAGTGCTCAAGTGCTCAACTGAGCCACATCCCGTGTTGTTTGTCAAACTGTACTTTTTTAACCTTCTATAATACATCTTCCAATTGGTAGAGTCTTGCCTGAAATATTTTATAGTTGTAAATTAGTGAGAATTTAGAAAATACAGAGAAGGCTAGAATTACACTCCTTGGTTATGCTTTTTATTCTAAGTGGGTACCTAGAAGACATATTTTAAGTGTTTAATAAAAATAAACCAAGCCCTAGCTGAGTGAACTAAGATGAGCTGCTGCTGATGAAGGTAGGAGGATTAGTGTTTATGTGGGGGAAATGTCTTGCTCAGTGTTAGTTTAAAAGGCAGGTCCAAAACCAATCTTTGGAAAATATAATTTTAGTAAAAAAGAAATAGAGTAACAAAACTATTAAAATAGAAATGGTTAATTTAAATTCTGGTTTGAATTTTGCCACTCATGAGCTGTGTAATGGCACTCTATAACAATGTATGCATTACTTCAAGTTGGCATTTTTTAGCAGTCATATAGGGCTGGCTCTTGAGGAATCTTAGATTTAGAGAACAGTCTTCTGATCAAGATTGTTGTGATATTAAATAGGGAACAAAGACCTATTTCCTCCAACCACACCCTACCTCCCTCTAGTTACCACCCAGTTAGTCCGTTCAAGTGGATTAATCCAGTTATTAGGTTATATTTTTCATAGCCTAAACATTTCACCTCTGAACATTCTTGCATTGTCTCACATATGAGCCAAATCATAACACCCCTTCTTCTAGTAAAATCTTAAGTAAAATTGAGAATGAGGTCTGAAATTAGGCCAACTTCTGCAGGGTTGTCTTTTTTGTTTTATGTCCACAATAGTTTGCATGTGGTGCTTTTCTCATGGTGATGATGAATTTGCCTTGATCTCTCCACATTTTCTTTTACTTTGACCTTTCTTGTAACCAGGGGTTGCACTTGTCTGGAATTAGGGATACAGCCAGTAGACCATGGAATGACACATGAAAGATGGGTCCCCTGATGAGCTCATAGAGAGATTGACGTGATAACTGATTCCTACTACTACTATCTTTGGGAAGATAAAAGTGAATCCAGAAGATAAATATACTCCTGTGTCCCTTAGCAACTTCCTACCCATCTCAAAGAAGTGCCTCTCTGTTTCCTTAAGATTTGTCTGAAACTTGTGCATTCTTGATTTTGTCTTTATCTTCTTGAGGACTTTGTTTAATCAATTCCCAGCCATTCTCCACCCATGAAATGTTTCTTCTTTAATTTATCCCTTTCCACTATTTATTTCCCCATAGCCTGGAGCAGGCAGTGACAAAATAACTAGATTTTAAGTATTTTCAGCTTTGTAGGCCATGTGGTCTCTGCAACAACTATTCAACTCTGCCTGTTAGTTAGAAAGCCACCACAGACAGTACATCAACAAGTGGGCGTGGCTGGGTTCCACTGAGACTTTATTTACAAAGGATGGCACACTGGATTTGGCCTGCTAGGTTTGGCAGTTTGCTGACCCTTGATTGAGGGTAAGAATTAGGTTGTCCACGTATCCATTAGAAGAACAAAAAACCCAAACAAATTTTTGCTTCATTTTTCTTTACCCCTTAAATTGCTGCATATCTTTCTCAAGATATTTAGGAAGAAAATTCTTCCAAATTTTCCATTTTGCCTCTTTCCAAGCCATTTCTTCCATCTGGAGCTCTGACTCCATCACCCCAATGATCTTTCCCACTGATCATCTGAACTTCTTAATTGTCTACTTCCTCTCCTAATCCTACTTGACTTCCCTGATGTATGTGCTGTGATTAAATACTTTGCCTTTGAAAACTCTTTCTCACTCATGTTTTACAATAACAAATTTTCTTACTTTTTATTTCCTGTTTGTACTCTGTAAATACCTTCCCAGTCTCCACTGACTACTTCTTAAATGTTGGTTTAACTCAAGAGTTCCATTCTCATCTAAATCCACGCCCTTTCTCTCTGTTGCCTCTTCCATGACCAAAGTGTTGATGAATTTCCACATGCCCAAGACTCCCAAACCTCCTGGTAGAGCTTGTAGTCCTCTTCCATATTTCCAATAGTAGTCAACCCATTGGTTGTACAAGCTAAAAATCTTGCAGTGATTCTCAAGAGGGAGATAGAGTGTAGCAATTTTGAGTCACATGATCTAGGTTGCAATTCTGCTTCTAGGGTAGAATTATGAAAGTCACTTACATGCATGGAATTTATTGCACCATATATAAAAGAGAATAACAGTCCCTCACTGGGCTTTTGGAAGATTAGATATAACCTCACCACAATTTCTTATTAGTTGTTTGATACTTCATCATTTTAAAATTAATTTTTTTTTTTTGCTTCACTTCAGCTTGAACCCAAGGCCTCACACATGCTAGGCAGTGGCTTTCCCATTGTGCTATATCCCCAGTCTTCACAATCCTTTCTCTCTCTACAGTGATGTCCTAATAATGTACTCTTTCCTTTCCTTCATTCCTTCAACTCTTATTAGTTAGTCTATACGTTAGGTCCCATTTCTAAAAACTTTCTCAGATTTTCCCCTTCCTTTTACTGAAGTTCAAACTCTGCATCTAGTCTAGTTACTCTCTGTTTTGGTCCTGTACACTTTTATTTTTGTTATATTGCTAAAGAATAGATCAGAGCAGCACTTAATGTTGGAGAAGGAAGCATTCCAGACACTTGGGTCCCTTTGGAATCTGATGTCAAGTTTCTTATGCACTTCTACCCCACCACAAGAATAGACATATTCTTCCCTCCTCTTTCAACTATATCAAGCTACCATTTCCAAAAAGTGCTAGGCCCACTTGGTTTTATCTGTGATTTGACACACTTTTATCTCAGGAAGGAAACTATATTCTTATTTTTGATGAAATCCTTGTCAGCTTTCAAGGTGTTTCTCAACTATTGGCTCCTCCATGTAGCCACCCTTCCTTCTAGATTTAGAACTGTATCTTTTCTTCACAAAATATCCTGGAACCAACCTAGATGAGCTTTAATAGATGAATGGATAAAGAAACTGTGATATATATACATACATACACATATACATACACACACACAATGGAATATTACTCAGCATTTAAAGAGAATAAAATAATAGCATTTGCAGGTAAGTGGATGGAGTTGGAGAATATCATGCTAAGTGAAATAAGCCAATCCCCCAAAACCAAAGGCCAAATGTTCTCTCTGATAAGTGGATGCTGATCCATATGGGAGGGTGGGGGATGGGGAGGAGGCATGAGGGCAAGAAAGATGATTATTACCCTACATGTATGACTGCACATATGGTATGACACAACATTGTGTACAACCAGAGAAATGAAGTCGTGCTACAGTAGAGTACAATGAGTCAAAATGCACTCTGCTGTTATATATATATATATAATTAAAATCAATTAGTTAATTAATTTAAAAAAATGGAACACATAAAAAAAAAATCCTCTGAAGACAGACTGTAAGCTTCATCAGGACAGGGACCTGTGTTTTCTAGCCCTTGGGGCCAGAGTTCTCTTCTAGTAACAGGCTCTCAAATGTCATAGAGAATGAGTGTCGTCATTCTCATGTGTTGTCATTCTCATATTTTACACAATTTAGCCAACTGATCCCATTTGCTTTTTCTAGTGACATAGAAACTATCAAGATTCATGGGTTCAAGAGTAACTTTTTTAAGGATTTTAGTTTTGAGACACTCAATATTTTCTCATAATTATCAATTACTTAAAATAGGAGGAAAAGAAGGAAGGAAAGGAGAGCCCAACAGGGAGGAGGAGAATAGTAAACCTAAAATGATTTCAGACAGTAAGTAAAAGTATCAATTCTCAGGTATCATGTTTTTGTCTACTCGCTTGCTTGTTTGTTTCATGAAAATACATGGAAACTTTGCTTTAAGCTATCTTTAGCAGAGGAATTTGGCATGAGATAAAATTGAGTCAGGCACAAAGAATAAGGCTGATACTAGGTATCATGGGTCCCTGAAAAATTGAAACCCTAATTCGTTTTGAAAACTATTTGCAAGATATGTATGTGACTTCTCTGCATATTTTGATTGCGATCTAGAAGGTATGGTCAAAATTGGAATTACAAAATCCACCTTGTCCAAAGTTCTTACCTGATTAGCACCACTTCCTGTTACAATTTTTATTTTATTATGCCTAGTTGATCCATAACTTAATTTACATGCCAGTGTTAAGTTTATATGTTGCTTGCTGTCTATACTAGTCTTATTTATGTGTGTATCCATTGTCTCTAGCTTGTGTTCCTAAAGTTAGAAATGTAGACCAACACAATTTCTGCCAACCTAACCAGTGTGAGGTCTTGATGAAAGATTTGTTAACTAGGTGCTCAATTCCTAATTGAAATTCATAACTAAAACCATAGCTTCATCAGTATGGAATGTTATTTTTAGAACTCACCAAAAGAATGGTTCTTGTTCATCATCATTATTATTACCATTACCATTATTAGACATCTCAGAGCCTCTTAATTTTTGGAATAAAAGCAAATGTACCAAAATATACATTCTTTTTATAAAACATTCATAAATGGTATGAGTCATAAAAAGTTATGCAAGGGTATGAGAAGGGCCTCCGCAGGCACTTTAGAGGACCCTTTCTTAGTTTTTATCTGTTTATTTTTTAAATCTAGTAGTGAGTCATTTAAAGATAAAAATACAGGTTTCCTAATAGCTTTATGCGCTGGTTTATGCTTTTGTTGTTCGGGGTACGAATTCAGTTAAGACTTAAAGAAACAGGAAGATATTTTGATCTGAAGGCTGTATGAATTCACAAGGGAATGAGTTTGGTTTCTGCTCTGCTTTGTAATGCAAAGAAGTGCATTCCACAAAATCAGATGAAACAAGTCATTAATTTGACAGTCTCAGTTCTCATAGTCCTATTGATTCAGAAAGCTGAAAACAGTTATGGAGGCTTATTGGTTCCAATTAGGAGTTGTGAAGCTCGCGAGATTAGAAGAAATTGAGATTTCACTGGGAGAGGAATCATTCAGTAACAGAATCCTTCTTAACAATTTGTCACAAATGGGTATAAACTGTTGGTCTCCTGTTATTTTTTATTCTTTTTCACTTATAGATTATTGTGTTCTTCAAGTTAGAAATGAAGACCAAGGCAATTTCTGCCAACTTTCTATAAACCAGGGTAGGATCCTAATGAAATACGTATTAACTAGGTGCTCAATTGCTAATTGAAATTCATAATTAAAACCATAGCTTTGTCATTATGGAAAGTTATTTTTAGAACTCACCAAAAGAGTGATTCTTATACACTATTTTTATTATTGTTATCATTACATTATTTGACATCTTGGACCTCTTAACTTCAAAAGCACATGTAAAAAGCATGCATTCTTTTTAATAAAACATTCATAAATAATATGAGTCATCATCATTTGTGTTTCACAATGTCCAGAATCTCATTTTAAAGTGATTGCATCATCTTTCGGATTGCTTTTAGAAAAAAATATATTTTCTCTTATCACATGAAGGTTTTATTTAATGAATACAAGCTGAAAAGGTTTCCATAAGTCTTTTGAGTTGTTCTCAAAAAAATTTCCAGTTCCTTCTATATAATTAAATATATGTATATACCTCAAGATATACTCTACTGATGGAATGAGCATTGTAGATTCTAAAGATATATACTTATTTTTAGCACAAGCAGTATCTTGCATGGAAATATTTCTATCCTTACAGGTATATGACAGTTTTTATTTTCCCCTTCCTTATCAATAAGAAGCCCAGCTAACCCATGACTGTCCTTAGTGCATATAAATAATATATATCTATAATAATACCCTTTAATGGAAAGAGCTTAGAAAATAGTTATAAAATAGAAAAAATCAAGGAGAAAGTGGTGTTCATATGTTTGAGGATAATATTTAATAAAACAATATAATGTTTATGTATATATAAATATATATAATATATATAGTATGTTATTATTATGAAAGGCCAATATTTCTTCAAATAGTCCTTTCAGAATTTTTATTTTTTTTGTATGTTAAACATAGTGATGTTTTTTCCTAATGAACATAATATATATATATATATATATATATATATCTGAGATAACTTTTCGTGATTTGTCATAATAAAATGACAGGAAGGTTTTTATGATGTGTGGGAATGCCAATGAGAAAAGATTTGATGACTAATATCAGTCATAAAATCCTTGGTTACCATTTGTTAAAAAATATACCTAGCTGAAAATCCTTTTGACTAGTTTGGCACTAATCTAAAATTTGCTGTACAGTGAACAAAATCCTACTCTAATAAAAGATGGCTTCAATTCCAAGTATATTTAAAATAGAAAAAATAAAATTATTATAATAAATCCAACATCACAGCAACCAATTCAGAGAGCTTAATTATGACACTACTAAATGTGAAAATCTATTCAGTGCTAGGAACACTTTTCACATTACATTCACGCTAAAGATTGGCTGTTAAGAGCTCATTACTGGTATTTTTCTAAAGAGTGGTTTATTAAACACAGTTACCTAATAAGCATCTTTGGTGGTGAAAATTGCTGAAAACAGTAATGAGTCTGATTAGACTTCATTTCAATTACGACAGCTTGTCTAGGGAAAAAAAAAGCATATATATAGATATAGATCTCTCTCTGTCTCTTTCTTTCTCTCCACGCACGCGCACACACACACATGCACGCACGCACACACACACACACACATGCACACACACAATCTCCTTGCTGCGGCTTTGGAAGCTATAAGACACCACAGAGTTCAAAAAGGAAAAAAAAAAATCACCTCTATATTTCCTTTCCACCACTCTCTAATGAAGAGAGAATTGTCCAAGTCATCATCCAATTTACACACTGGGAAACTGGATGGACAAAGTGGAAGCACAATCATGTTTGCTTAAAAACAGCAAAGGCTGCCTTGACTAATATGTCTAAATAAGGTCACCTTTAGTTTCTCTCTGGTTTCATTGTGGTTGTCTTCATAGCAATATAAAGCTATAAAGGAGGGAGAAACTTAAAAATGATTCATTCCTATTTGGTTTGTGGAGGTTGTTCTCCAAATTAATAGGCTCAACCTTTCAATTATGTTTTCTACATGGACTTCTGCCTAAAATCATAACAATACAGGAGGCTGTTGGATTATGCATGCTAATTATCAGACCAATATTTTAATGCATGTATAGGGAGAGGAAAAATAAAAGCAACAAAGCTTTACAAATGTGCACTAATATTTCACAAAGTGCAAAGGATTGTTCAGTAGACACACAACTTGATTTTTATATTTTTTAAAAAGAGAGTTACTTAGCTGTATTTTGCAGAAAACCTCCTATTAAATCATGCCTGGACTATTACTACTAAAACTGGGCAGGGTGGGCCTGTTAATGTAAAAAAGCCTTTAAGTGATTAAGCTGTCATTGTTGTCATTTGGGTACTCTAGTAACACTTTAATGCTTCTGGGAGCTATGGCCAGAGATGCAATCCGCTGTTTTATTCTATATTTTTAATAGATTCTTTTAAAGGTATAATATCATTTGACATTGAACTGGATAAAATAATTTCTAAAGCAAAATATGAAAACAATGGTTAGATATAAAAGCACTAAATAAAAATAGGGCACACTAAAACATCCTGGGCCGAAAAATCTGCACACGTTAGCTAAGTGATCTTATATGGCCCAGAGATGAAAAGTAAAATATAAATGAAATTGCCATATGTGTATACTGATGCTGTTAAAAAGACCTATTAAAAAGAAGTGTTTTTACAGATACATCAGTTTAATGAGTAAGAATGTACTTCTAGACCTATGATTCAGCATGAATTCTATGAATTATCTATAATGATTTAAAAAAACTATTGTATTTTACTATTAACAAAAAATAGTTAACAATGGAATACTTTCCTATGTAACTCAATTAGAGTTTTAAAGTAATGATTTGCTTTTTATGTAAATTCAGACCTTCCCCAAAATGAATATTCAGCAAAGGAAATAAGTGTTCACGGTATGTTTTGAGATCATAAATAAGATTTTAAGTTTTATAAGTGTCGAGCTTTTTGATGTATTTGAACGGGTTTAAAAAAAAACAAAAATCAAATACATAGCCAAATAAAAATGTAAGCAGTGCTGAATTTTGGTTAAAAATATGATGTACATATTACACATTAGTTAAATAAGAATTTGGTTTTGGTGTGCTGGGGTACAAGTCAGTGATAGAGTATGTTCTTAGAGTGTATAAGGACTTGTGTTTAGTCCCCAACACACCAGAGTATGTACTTAGAGTGTATAAGGACTTGTGTTTAAGTCTCTAATACTCCTCACACCACCACAGGTGAATTAGAATGTATTTTTTTTGTAGTCAGATATTATTAATAATTAGGCTTGTATGACACAGACATTAAGAAGGATGATAGCAGTTTTCAAAATGACTTTTTCTTCTCTCATTCCTTTTCCTCATTTTCTGTATGTCCTTTCCAAACTATGAGTACATATGCAAAATTACAGACACCTATGTTTGATTTTTACATAGCCTACTTGTTTTATCTGTATAGTACTGTATACATTTTGGATTTCCTGTTACTTTGGGAATTTGAGTGCAATTAATGAGATAAGAGAATTTGAAGAAGTAGCAGAAAGATTTCACTAAACAACTAAAACTAGCAAATGTAAAATTAAGCTTATTTCAACTTATCATCTCATTTCCAACTATGACTGAAACACTGTATTATCCATAATCCAGTAGGTATTAAAATAGTTTATAATCATCAACAAGAATATAAAATTTTAGAATTGATTAGACCATAGAGAAGTAACATCATTCCAGCTTTTAACTCTACTGAAGACAATATTGAAAGCAACATTATTTTTAACTGCTCTATTAGAGACAAAGTAAGCCACACATGTTTGCTCACAGCAGAAGAGAATTAAACTGGGATTATTTGGAGAATTATAAGCAAAAGAAGGAGATCTATATGTCATGTGATTAATACACATAAGACTGGATCGACCATTTTATTCAATTTAGCCAAAGCTTACACTTTTAAAAAATATACAACATCATTATCCATCTAACAGTAGATGAAATTGTGTTGTTAATTACTGTCATAAAGAACACAATCAAGATGGGATAGGAAGAAACAATTTATTTCCTTGTGGTCTGTCCTGTTAGCACATTCCCATGGACAGTGGTGTTGGGTACCTCCTCCAGGACTGGAAATGCCACTTCCTTTGCAGATGCTGGTCTCCTCTGCTTCTGTCTTGTTATGCAGCATTCTTTGTTTTTACAAATGAAAAAGCCAACAGCACTAACAATCAAACCGTCATTCACATTGCACTTTAACAAGGTTCTGTTTATCTGGAAATCAGAGCATCCCAATTATAGGTGGAGTCTAGATTTATTTCCCCAGATCCTACTTGGAACAGGGTGGGGAAAATACAAAGGTGATAATACTGCTGTCCCTGCTGAGAGCACTTCACTTTTCATCCTGGGCCATGCTGGTTGTATTCTAAAGCAGTTTATCTTCATATGTCCTCTTCTGTGGAAGAAACAACACTAAACCTACCAAAACTCATTTCATATGTAGCTTTTTCCACTGCCTTCAGATCAAAGTTATTTTCTTCAGGCTGGACTAAATTATACACAGGTCCCAGGAGTGAAGGACACTGAATTAATGCACTATGTCACCCAACCCTGACTATAGAGTATTTTTTTTTAAATCCAAGACACTATTTTGCTATTGCATTAAAAATTAATGCATGAATTGCCAAAAAGAAAAAAAAAATTATAAATAGCCTAAACAAAATTTGTCTGCATTTTGCACACTTTAGATTCACCTAAAGCAAAGAGTTTTTAAGGAGAATAGTGGAAGGATTGTATTATGTAATATGTAAATAATGCACTTCCTCCCTTTCTAATTATATGAGAGTTCTCAGTCTTAAATAAGCATTTTTAGGTAAACTATCTTTCTAGAATTAAGTTCCAGAGAAACAAAAAAGAGGATGAATGCAAATTCCATTTACACAAGGTCATGGGGTTTGGGAGATTCTGAATTTGTTTATTGACCCTTGTCAGCTTGGTGTGTTGGGCTAAAATGAATAGAGTTAAATTTAAATATAACTAAATTGAGCCTTACATTTAGATACTTGAAATAGAATATACACATGCAAGTAAGTATTTACAAATAGGTTTGTACATAATGGTTAGTGTAACATTTTAGGATTTTTGACTGAGAAAATCAGGCAGCCATATCATAATACAAGGTAGCAGGTTGCCTTAGTTTGTGTTAATTAAAAGTGTAAACATACATTATGTGGAAAATAGTATCTTTTGAATCACCTGTAATAATCTCAGCCTTTTAGGATGATTGTAATTGTTATCTTTGAAAAGTCCCTTTTAAACAATATTATCCAAAGTACATGTATGAAGACACAAATTGGAGTGAATATACTTTGTATACAGCCAGAGATAGGAAAAATTGTGCTCTATATGTGTAATAAGAATTGGAAGGCATTCCACTGTCATATACAAATTTAGAGAATTAATAAAAAAATTAAGCATAAGGATTCAGAACACTTGGGAAATGTACAATACTTTTGGCATTAGAATTTCTTTCTCTGGGTCCATCATATAGGCAAGATGCCATGATTCTAGCCTGGGGTTCTCTGGTTGTGTTAACCCCATTTATCCCTGCATGCTACACAGCTCACCTGTTATTTACACACTTAAGAGAGTTGATTCTGCAGAACAGGGAAATGCTCTGTTGTGACACAGAGCATACATATTCATTAGCCCTGGCAGTCCCTATGGACTTATGCAGTGTCCTGATGATCTTTGTATGACAAAAAGAACTGGGGGAAGGGCTGATAGTCTTAATGGATTGAAAAACATACATGGGAAGATGAAGAGACACATGAGAAATGAAAGGCTGCGAATAACAAATTTAAAGGTTAACTATAAAGCACTACTTAAACTGATGATAAATTGTAAAAAATTCACAGAAGTAGCAAAAACAATACATGTGTCTTCACATGGGAAAATAACCACTTATCTCAGACTCTTTCCCTTGCAATAGTTGATGACACCTGACACTAAGATTAGGAATATGAATCATTTGTATATTTGGATTGTTTGTATATGCAGTGATGTCTTCTTGTGAATTGTTTACCAGATGATTCACAGTTTTGGTCACTGTTTTTAGTTTTAGATTATTAATAAAATTGCTTTTTTTTTTTGCCCAGAAACTTTAACTTTCCCTCCTCCCCTACACACAAATCATGTCAATCATATTTTTAAACTCTGAGGATTTCTCTGTGTGAGTATATGTTCATTTGTATAGTTTAAGTATTGGAAATTTTAGAGTCCCGCAGGAAAAACATGTACTTATTTTGAATTATGATCATGATTTCCTGAGTTGTTTTGAATGATATGGTGTAGAGCTTGATCATATACTGAATATAATTTCTGTGGTCTGAAAGTGTTATTTCTGTCATCAATGTAATTTGTTTTGCATAAGTACTTTGCTTTCATCCTCATAAATATAAGCCACCTTCTTATATGTCTTGCATATATTAAAAATAATGACCAGTCAGATCCACTCATACCAAGTTTCATCTTCAGTATGAAAAATTGGCAAAATAGTTTTATTTATTTGATTATATTTTAATGAGTGAATATTTAATGCATTTCAAGTTATAAGTCACCTCCAAGTTAAATTCAAAGTCAGGGCATATCCCCTCCCAGTCCAAGTCATGGTGCCTGCAACACGGAACACAGGCTCTCACTAGGCTGACAACAAAAAGGATGATATCAGCCACTTGCCCAGGACCATTCATCTAACAACTTTCTGTACAAAAAAAGAAGCACACCTTTAGAGTAAATTAAACAGCCTACCCCCAAATTGTAAAACTAATGCAACCGAGTAACAGAAGATGCTTTACTACTAGAGTAAACTTTGGTTTGTGGTATCGGAATCTATAGCATATTCAAAGGAACATATAAGGAATAGTGGAGATGGCTATATGGAAGACAACAAGGAACTATATCTGATAAATGTGCAAAAAGGAAAACTGAAACAATTATCTTGATCAAGTTTTTTAAGGATAACATTATCCATTATTCCACACTACTGTACTAATGACTGTGAATTCAGGAGAAAATCAGCACTAATTTTTAAGAGGGAAAGGGACGCTTTCTTATGAAAAATAGTACTTGAAAAATTTTTCTTCTAAAATGACCACATGTTTTAAAAAGTTTTTTAGAGCACTACATTTTCTTGCTGGTTTTCAAGAAAATGTACATAAGTGAGGAAACTCATGCTTGAAGCTTCAGAGTGAAGTCATAAATTCATGTGGCTGTGTGACCTGTTAGATATAAAAATATGTGATGTAATAGGAAATGGGATACCATGAGGTGGAGGAAAGGTTAAATTGTGTCCAAAAAGGAAGTAAGTAGTCAGATTTAGCCAGCTGTTGCCAGGCAAGAATGAGATATTCTAAGATCTTTAGCTTGTCTTAAAAATAAGAAATATATAAATTATATAATTAGAATATCTTATTTTGGGACTGGAAGTTTATGAACATTCTTAATTAGTTCTAAACCTCTAAGTGCTTTGTTTCTTAGTTTTTTATCTTCAGTGTTGAGCCACTGATAACATAAAAAATATGAAATAAGATACCATGAAAATATTTTGAATTTCTGACACCTTTTTGATCAAGGAAATATCTTTTTATGTTCTGCTGAATATGAAATAATTTCATACTCATTTGCATTCAACGTTTCCACTGAAAGATTTCCTCTTCAGTAGCTGTCCTGAAGTTGAAGAAAAACTGATCTGTAAAATTCTGGGAGTGACTTCGCCTGTTGTCTCTCTAGCCAATGTTCTTTTATGTTTAGTGCACCTCTAGCTTTTTAAAAATAAATAATAATAATCACCGTGCAGCAGCTCATCCTTGGAAACTATTTTCACAAAATGCTATTATTTTAGATAATCCTAGCACCTCATAGCACTCTAGGAGGATAGACCATCTAAGTTCCACAGTGAAGGAAAAGGAGTACATTGTGCCTGAGCAGCTTGACCAAGATTAGAACAAGTAATTGACATGCATTGTCAGTGGTCTGATCTCCAATCTGGAAATTTTCACTCTTCAAACAAAATTGTAAAGCTTGTTTCTTTAGTCTCTTTCTACCTCAACCATCTAGTAATAGCTCCTAGTAAAATTCTGGGATACACAAACTTGTTAATAGCCCCCCATAGGACACTATAGTAAGCAAAATTCAGAACTGAAAGAGACACCATCTAGAGTGGACTAAGATCATTTTTTAAGTTCTGTTAATCCACAAAATCAAGAATGTAATTTTAGAGAATGTAGAATGTGAAATTTTAAAGAAGACAGAAAGCTGAAAGGTTTTTTATCACCTTGTAAAACAAACTAGATTCCCTTGAATCACATAGAACCCCAAAGCTTGCATATAGTATACCCTGAGTTTGATGTCTAAGTAAATTTGAGACTCCCTCTATCACATGAAGATTAGAAAATAATTCTAGTTTTGGTATACTCATGATGGAACCAAATTAGGTGGATTAAAGAGAATGTGTAATTTTAGTGCTTCTCTCCCACATTCCCCCCATTTATTATTTTTTAATCTACTGTTATAATTTTAGATTAGGAATTATCAGGAAATAGGCTGAGGAAATTTCCAGATCAAATGCATTAGTACATCTAATACTGGGTACTGCTTTGTTGGCCTCTCAGCTGACAAGGATGACTAGACATGCGAACAGGGCTGCTGAGTCTGCTCAAACACTTCATCTAGTCCTCACTCCCTTGAAGAATAACAATTAGATATTGCACAGGACAGGTTTTCAGTACCAGAAGGTTTGGAGTCCCTCTCTCACTGCATAAACCTATATTTTTAGCAAATGAATTTGCTATTCTCTACTTAAAATTCTGAATTCTCTGTTTGTTCCTAAGAGATGATGAATTTGTTGCATTACTAGGCTGAAGGGACTGTGAACTGGTATAATTACTTTGCTATATTTACTCTAGTTTTAATTGTTTTCTAGAGAGAGCTTGCTAAACACTATTAAATTTTTTAAATGTTAAAAAGCAGTGATGAAAAGTTGAGAGGTACAGTAGCTCAATGGACTGGAATAGGCAAGCTGAGGTGGTGCAGCTCTCCCAGAGCAGGCAAGCCCGCCTTGCCTGCAGGTGTTTGCCTCAGGTCTCTGCCCTTAGGAAGTCTGAGAAAATGTACAAATGAGTGCTGAGTCCCTAGCAGCCAGAATTACCCTATGGGAACGTAGTTGAAGAGGGCTGCTATAGACCTGCCAAACTGTTGAATAGCATATGCTTATTAAGGGTGGGAGCAGTATCATGAGTATGTACCTCAATATTTACAGGAATATTGCTAACAGTAGATCCTAGAAGACCTAGCATTTTATTTCTAATTTCCACCCATCCTAAAATTTGTGTTCATACCTCTCAATTTTCTATGTAACTCTTTCTTTGTAACTTTGAGACTATGGCAGAACTTCAAGGGATATCACGGTGGCTGTTTCAGAATGAAACAACAAAATAAAAGAAGTAACAGGGCAGTAGCAGTTTAGTAATTGAACCTCAGCTCTGAAATATGATAAGAATGGTAAATGTTATCAAAACCACCAAGTTATATAGGAAGTATAAACTTCCTGATTTATATGTGTGTGTGTGTGTATATATATATATATACACACACACATATATATATATATATCCTATAACAATAAAATAACAAAACAGAGGTTTTATTGTAGCACCTGCCATCTCTATTCAACACTTATGACAAAATATCTTAAAAGCAAGTTTCTATTAAATTATTTTTAAAAGGAACACATTGCATTGTGAATTTTGCCAGCTGTGTTAAGAATTTTCTCCTCCTTTTAAAAATAAAATTTGATGTTTTGGAACAATTTTTACTCACCTCTAAAACCTATTTTTCTTAGTTTCCTGTTTTCTGATGTTTTACTGTACCTGTTTAAGCTCTTTCCACAAAATAGTGGGAGTTATTATTCTGGAGTCAAATATCTAATAATGCAAAAAGAATGTGTTTTCTGAGGTTTTTCTTTTCCTCTTCTGAGAAGTCATATAAAAAGCTGTTTTTAAGTCTCTCTCCTTTGGGGATGCCAAATTAAGGACTGCCTCTCATTCACAGATAGGAGTAGCACAATCAAATGGGGCGTGATTTTTTTGTTCAAAGAACATGTGGTTCTGCATTTCCTTCATTTCACATCAAAATTATCATAGCCAATAAACAGAACAGCAACTACAAAACAAGTTTGCTGTTACTTCTAAATTAGTGTTAAAATTCAAGAAACTGGTAAAATGGCTCTTTTTGCGTCTAAGGCCAGGACAATATGCTGAACAATGATTTCTTAAGATCCCACTAATATTAAGAACTAGTTAATGGTTAACTATGATTATGTTTTCAAGTAGCAGTGATGATTTGAAAGCACTGGATAAAACCTCATGTTTCAGGGTACGTGAACAATTTTGTTTCCTTAAATTTAATCAAAACTCAATCTTGTCTTTTGCAGCCCTGCTAAGGTTATTGTTATTTAGTATGCATCAATAAATAAACTTCCAATTATCTTGGTAAGCACATCCAAAAATAGCTTGAGATTTCAAAGGCAATGGTGTATCTAGTAATTGTTCCAAATAAATAATTTTGATAGATAGGATCTTTTCTTAATTTCAGATGAAACAGAAATCTTATGAAATTTAATTAGTTTTGTTAGAGTTAAACTATGCAGAAATACCCAGTGAAAATGGACATTCTGTTTTATTAAATGCATATGCTCATCTTTTATACCAGTTGTAACTTGTTAAGAGCATTTAAAATTTTTTTTTGTAAATGATTAATTTATAAGAAAAGGTATTTAAGTTGAAAAAGGTGAAGGATTTTACATTCTGCTTTAAATATATTATATGTATATATTTATGTGTGTATATATATGCATGACAACTCTAAGCCAGTTTAATTTTTGTTCAAAGGTATTATTCTCTATCATGTTTGATCGGTATGTTAACTAATGCCAACAGTATTTAGCTCAGCTAAATGAAAGGGAGACCCGCTCTTTAACTTTTGAGTGTGTACTTGCGCGCGCGCCTGTGCGTGTGTGTGTGTGTGTGTGTGTGTGTGTGTGTGTGTGTTGTGGTAAATTCCATTGCCTGTGACTTTTAAATTATTTTCTGAGACCTTGCTGCAAACTGTTTATTCATGTCTCTCTTGTATAAAGCTCCTAATATGCCCAGTCATAGGATATGTAAGTTGTTATTTTCTCCACTCATTATTTTGATAATATTTAAAGAAAAAAATCCTAATGGAAATTCCCTAGAAATAACTTATAGGACTAATGAATTTATAGGTCTTTTAGACAGTTCTACATTACAGTCACATTAATATTCTCTGCTTTTTATAAGGCTTGAAGTAAATCCCATGACACTAGAAGAATTTAGATACTGATTACTCACGATTGGTTCCTGGTGATTTGCTCTTAATAATTTCCAGTTGAATTTAATGAAAGTATGATTCCTGAAATGCTGCTTCATTAAAATTGCATCTTTTTCTCTTTAAGTGTGGTTTCAGTCATTTCACCCATTTTGTGGTGTGTTTTCCTCCCCGTTAAAAAGCAATGATTGAGAAAGCCAAGACAATTAAGCATATCACTTTAGTTCTTACTAGAACTCACTGTTACAGCCTCTCTGAGCGAACTGATGCGAGTTGCACTTCATCAGGAATTACAGTACTATTTTACCTTTGGAAGAGTTTATTTTAAAATGTGCAAAATTTTAAAACAAAAATATACAAAGATTGGGGTAGCCGAGAAAAGTGAAGAAAAAATCTGTTGCATATACAAGAGAAATAAGGTCTTTCATTATTTTTACTAGATATATACGAATACACATATATAAAGGTTGATTAAGTTATACTGTGCAGCATTCAGACTTAATTTAACTGAGTTGGTGATTTGCAAATGAATATCTACATGGATCCTTTTTTAAAATCCAAATGCAAATGAGTACAACTGCAGTAAAATATATTTGCAAATGAATCCTGTTGCTTTATTCATTTATTGTGTAATTACTGCAATCCTTCCCACCTTGTTTTCAGTATTTCTTAATCATTAAGTCGGAAGCATGACAGCAGTGCCAGCCCTGGCATGATTCTCTTTGACTAAAACCTTGTAAATTAACACAATTAGCACAGCATCATCCTGCTAATTAACTTCCAGTGTCTGGTGCAGTGGTTTTGCAAACAAGGAAGAGGGAGTCAGAAGGGAATCAACATGCCATTCTGTTACCAAACTGTGTGCTGTGTTCAGTTTAGCTCAGTAAGTCAAAGCTGGCCATGTCAGAAGCCAGAGCCAGGCAATGAAGAGCTAAAGGGGTTGAAGGAGGAGAACAGAAGGTGGTAGAAGCTGTCAAAATAGACTGGTAATTCAGAAGGGAGCTGATGCCACAGATGCTTCATTTAGACCAGGCCTCCTTCTTATCAAGGAATCTCTGCCAGAGGGCACAAGACAGTTTGCAAAATTCACTTTGGGTAATACAAAGGAGATTAAGGGGGCCTAATATAGCTGTACCAGAACAGGAAATGTTCCAACCAAGCAGAAATTAGAATGGGATGATAGGATGACAGGAAATAGGAGAACAGGGTTCCAGTTTTCTTCTGCAAATAACTACCTGTGAGGCCTTGAAGGATGCTTTGGGAATCTCTTTGGACCATGTTTTTCCAATCTGTGAAATAAGTTCATTTTCAAGACCTTTTTAAAAGTTTAAATTCAAATGATTCCCTGATTCTAACTGCTTATTAGTATGTTCTCTTATTATGGGAAAAATACTTATTTTACAGTGTATTCAATAGTCACTTTCCTATATGACAGAGTTACCTATATGAGCCCATTATGTAGTATTTTTTTTTCAGTTTCTGCCACACACAGCTTCCTATAGAAATGTAAAGAGTTAGAAACAGAATCTCTCTCCAGTCTTACCTTCCTTTCACTTTAGTTCTCCCCCTCATATGCATATATATATATGATCATACATATCATATGTATATTTGATGTTCTGCCCTCCCCTCTTGGTAAGATGGAGGCTATAAAGGGAGGAGGATTATAAGAGAAGAAGGAAGAATGCTAGAAGACAGACAGACAAGTGATGCTTGTTTTTTTTTTCAGAGACTCAACAACAGAACTGAGAGGCAGAAAGGAGCCAGTTGTAATTCATACCGAGTTGTAGGCTTTGTGCGATGAAAGCGATGGAGCGCTGCCTGGGAGATTGCTTTGCTGCACTCCACGAAGCAGATTTGAAACTGTCGTGGACCACTTTAGATGAGAGTTGGATTATGGAATGACCTGCTATGTCTGTGTCATATTGTTCTGCGCAGGGAGCATTATACTGTGCTAACTAGGTGTTCAGTACCAAATAAGAGAGGTATCCTAGATGTGATCTGTCAGCTGTGTCTCATTTTTATATTGTTAAAATATAAAACAGAAACTGTGATGTGAAGAGACAGAATAGCTAGATATTGTACATGTTAATACTATCATATGCCAGATATTTAAAATCCATGAATATTTTATTGGAAGAACCCATGATTGAATTCTCATCTGCAGAAATGTGTGTGTACATATATATGTTTGTGTATGTATGTGTAATATACAGTAAATTGATGGGCTTGACAGAAATAGATTTGCTTATTACTTAAAAATGAAAAGCATTGGGTCTTCTACAGAGTTTTCTTTTAAATGCAGTTTACTTTCATAGAGGACTAAAATTCAGTTCATTTTAAAGAGTTTATATTATAGAGATCTGATTGGAAATGTAGCTCAGTGGTAGAGTGCTTGCCTAGCATGCACGATGCCCTGGGTTCAATCCTCAGTCCCACAAAAGCATAATACAGAGATCATAATGGGTACTGTAAGCTGTGGAGATTCTTTATAATGTAGATATCATTAATGGAAGATAATAAGTGGAAAAAGCATTTGGGGGGAAAGCTTTAAGACATATGATGAATAGCTAAGTGAATTAATTGTTTCCACCACCCTCCCCCAAATCCTTAGGCTTGAAGATGCAGTGGACGCCGGAGCATGCCCAGTGGCCAGAACAGCACTTTGACATCACCTCAACCACTCGGTCTCCTGCCCACAAAGTTGAAGCCTACAGAGGTCATTTGCAGCGCACCTATCAGTATGCTTGGGCGAATGATGACATATCTGCTCTGACTGCATCCAACCTACTAAAAAAATATGCAGAGAAGTATTCTGGCATTTTGGAAGGTCCTGTGGACCGACCTGTTCTCAGCAACTATTCAGATGCACCATCGGGACTAGTGAATGGTCGGAAAAATGAAAGTGAACCCTGGCAGCCTTCCTTGAATTCTGAGGCCGTGTATCCCATGAACTGTGTTCCGGATGTTATTACCGCCAGCAAAGCTGGAGTTAGTTCAGCCCTCCCTCCAGCAGATGTCTCTGCAAGTATAGGGAGCTCTCCTGGGGTGGCCAGCAATCTGACAGAACCTAGTTACTCAAGTAGTACCTGTGGAAGCCACACCGTACCTAGTCTTCATGCAGGGCTCCCATCTCAGGAATATGCCCCAGGATACAACGGATCATATTTGCATTCTACTTACAGTAGCCAGCCAGCACCTGCACTTCCTTCACCTCATCCATCTCCTTTGCATAGCTCTGGGCTCCTACAGCCACCACCACCACCTCCTCCACCACCAGCCCTGGTCCCAGGCTACAATGGGACTTCTAACCTCTCCAGTTACAGCTATCCCTCTGCTAGCTATCCTCCTCAGACTGCTGTGGGGTCTGGGTACAGCCCTGGGGGTGCACCCCCTCCTCCTTCAGCATACCTGCCTTCAGGAATTCCTGCTCCCACTCCCCTGCCCCCCACCACTGTTCCTGGTTACACCTACCAGGGTCATGGTTTGACACCTATTGCACCCTCGGCTCTGACAAACAGTTCGGCAAGTTCTCTCAAAAGGAAAGCTTTCTACATGGCAGGGCAAGGAGATATGGACTCCAGTTATGGAAATTACAGCTATGGCCAACAGAGATCTACACAGAGTCCTATGTACCGAATGCCCGACAACGGCATTTCAAACACAAATCGGGGGAATGGCTTTGACAGAAGTGCTGAAACATCATCCTTAGCATTTAAGCCAACGAAGCAGCTAATGTCCTCTGAACAGCAAAGGAAATTCAGCAGCCAGTCCAGTAGGGCTCTGACCCCTCCTTCCTACAGTACTGCTAAAAATTCATTGGGATCAAGATCCAGTGAATCCTTTGGGAAGTACACATCGCCCGTAATGAGTGAGCATGGGGACGAGCACAGGCAGCTCCTCTCTCACCCAATGCAAGGCCCTGGACTCCGTGCAGCTACCTCATCCAACCACTCTGTGGACGAGCAACTGAAGAACACCGACACGCACCTCATTGACCTGGTAACCAACGAGATTATCACCCAAGGACCTCCAGTGGACTGGAGTGACATCGCTGGTCTCGACCTGGTGAAGGCTGTCATTAAAGAGGAGGTTTTGTGGCCAGTGTTGAGGTCAGATGCATTCAGTGGACTGACGGCCTTACCCCGGAGCATCCTTTTATTTGGACCTCGGGGAACAGGCAAAACATTACTGGGCAGATGCATAGCCGGTCAGCTGGGGGCCACGTTTTTCAAAATTGCCGGTTCTGGACTAGTCGCCAAGTGGTTAGGAGAAGCAGAGAAAATTATCCATGCCTCTTTTCTCGTGGCCAGGTGTCGCCAGCCCTCAGTGATTTTTGTTAGTGACATTGACATGCTCCTTTCCTCTCAAGTAAGTGAGGAACACAGTCCAGTCAGTCGGATGAGAACCGAATTTCTGATGCAGCTGGACACTGTACTAACTTCGGCTGAGGACCAAATCGTAGTAATTTGTGCCACCAGTAAACCCGAAGAAATAGATGAATCTCTTCGTAGGTACTTCATGAAACGACTTTTAATCCCACTTCCTGACAGCACAGCGAGGCACCAGATAATAGTACAACTGCTCTCACAGCACAATTACTGTCTCAATGACAAGGAGTTTGCACTGCTCGTCCAGCGCACAGAAGGCTTTTCCGGACTAGACGTGGCTCATTTGTGTCAGGAAGCAGCGGTGGGCCCTCTCCACGCCATGCCAGCCACGGACCTTTCAGCCATTATGCCCAGCCAGTTGAGGCCCGTTACATATCAAGACTTTGAAAATGCTTTCTGCAAGATTCAGCCTAGCATATCTCAAAAAGAGCTTGATATGTACGTTGAATGGAACAAAATGTTTGGTTGCAGTCAGTGATAACGTCTTTTAAAAAAAAAAATGCAATGAATGTTGGCACACACACATAAAACCTGCTACATAGGGAATAGAGCCCCTTTCCAGTAGTGTTTAAATTGCAAAGGGTACTGGGGAAGACGACAATTAAGTTGCATCTTTATAGAGTCAGGGTAGATTTGGAGGAAAAGTGGATCAAATGAGAGCTTCTGATTTGAAAGCCCCAGATGACAGAAAGCGTTCGCGGATGCTCAGTTCGGTTCAAGCTAGACAACACTCACCAAGGAGCAAGGTGCAAGTGTGTTGATTTCAGAAGGACATGAACCTCGTGTGTTGATTCCATTCTGCTGTTCTCGAGATTTAGTTGCTGTCAAGTGCCTGGAGTGGTGCTTTATTTTTTGTTTGCCTCACAATTACATTGGTGGCATGTGCTAATATAAAGAGCTTTAACTTCAAACATTATTGGACTAAAGAGATGAATGGTTGTGTTACAAACAGAAAACCAGATTTTTGCCATTTTAAGAGCAACAGTATTCCTCAATCCTGTCTGTTCTGCAGTATTAAGCTAAGAACAGGTAAAACAGGGTAACGGTAATCTGGACCTTAATTTCTGCAGTTCATTTCTTTTAATGTTCTTGTCTGCAAAAACTCAGGAAAGTGATTGTGATTTGTACAGTACCTCAAAGGAATGTGTTGAAAGCACTATGTACTGCTGAGAGTAATAGGATAGGCTTCAATGTTACTTTATATTAAAATGTATGTTTACCTCAACAATTGGAAAATAGCAAGGAAAATTACTTTGAATGTATCCAGAAAAAATACTGAAGTGTGATACAACTGAATACTTATGATTTAAAGTAGAAATGGAAGGATTTTTTAAAAGTTCTTTTACTAATTATGGGGAATTAACCAGAGCAGAATAATTCTTTATGTCAATAACTGCAAGAGTTCTTAGTACATTGCTCCTTGATAATTAAGTGAAATGTTCTTAAAAGGTACACTGGTTAATGGAAAGCTACTTATTCAGTTTGTGTTAGTGTCTCGAACAGTCAGCCACAGACCTATTTAGGACCCTGAAAGTCACAGTACCTGAAAAGGAGGACTGCCCTTTACTGCCTAGCTGGTAGTGGTGGTGGTGGTGGTGGTAGTTTGCAAGTTCTCCTTAAACTGCTGGGAATGGTGTCGTCGTTCTCTTCACTAATCTAGTTTATAGGCTTGCCGTGCTGTTTGATAGAATGCAGAGGATAGCAACCCGAACCTACAAATAAGGAAAAATTTAAAAACAACCAATATGTATCCGCAAAGAGCCTCTCTATCCCTTCCCCTTTTTGACTTCACTCTTGTCAGTGCAATTCTGCTTCTCATTTTGAAATCCGGGCTCTCGTGCTCCTGCGTTCATTTCTACCTCAGTTTTGTTACGTTTCTCTTGGAAAGCAAAGTAGGAAATTGAAAGTGGACACACACACCACAGTATAGCTTGCCAAACATGTTGCTTTGTTTCCTTCCATCTCTCTGCATACACCAAGTTTCCCAAAACATTAGTCTTTATGCTTATTTCTGCCTCAGTCCACCACCCACCTCTCCTAGCATGTGTGGCATTTTTCCTATTTCCCCATTCCTCTTCTGCTTCCCACCAACTTGTTCTTTGTATCCTTTAATATTTTATGTGCAACTTTTCATTGAGAGCCGGCTGATGGTCACTAATGCCTCTGAACAGTCACACTGCAGGCTGTAGCTTACCAAAGCCGCTGCCCATGCATAAGCAGAACAGCCTAGCATTTTGAATGTATTTTCCTGTCTTTTTATTTTTATTTTTATTTAGTTTAGAAATGCAGTAACAAAACTGTTGCAAAGCACTGGCATTTTATGTATTCAATAAGTGATGTACATTTTAATAAATAAATAAATAAATAAATAAATAAATAAATAATAAATAAATGCATCGAGAAGCCCCGAGAAAGGTCTTTCTGTTAATTTTTTTTTCTTTCAATTTTTTTTCTTTTTTCTTTTTTTTTTTACTGAGCTCATCCACAATGTTAAATTCCCTGAAACATTTAACATAGGAAAAACTAGTAAGGGACTTTATGACATTTCTTAAATTTTATGATACTTGATGATTATCCCACCTTCCACTTTTTTTTTTAATCTTTCATGTTGGTAAAAATCGAGCAAATGAACCAGAATTTAATTCACTATGATATTCTATCAGTTGAAACTGTGCTTAAATATAGATAGTTCATATTAAAAAGCAGTGCCTTTCATTAAGGATACAAAAAATAATACTTAAACATGTCCTCTGCTTTTCACAAGTGGATAAAAAGCTGTGATCTCGGTCTACTGCGTATATCCCTTGTTGTAAGGAAATTCTGGTGTCCACATTAACTTGTAGGTTCACATTGATCTCACTGACAAGTTTCCTTTTGCACAGTGCTGACCTATTTTTTTTGTCTTTGAGACGTTACATCTCATTTCCGCCAACATGTGTGTTCACTTGAAAGCATCTGGCAAGTTTTGACAAACCCAGTCTTATTTAGACAACTTTGGAAAAATTCTATACTGACCCACATTTTTTTTGTGACTAGTGAGATTTAATGCCAAATATATGACTGCACTATTGTGTTTCAGACTCATTTATAATAAGACTGAAAATAAAGTTATACATTATTGGCTTTTAGCTTTAAATGACTTAAAGTTAATTCGAGATAAGAGTGGTCAAAAGTCCATGAGTTTAGCAGAAGCTTAAGTTGAGTGTGATGTTCGTTTAGCCTCACCAGTTCTGGGATTTGCTCTCTTAGGAAATTGGACAGGACGAAGAAATGAAGATCTTTTGGAGAAGCTAAGGCTGACCTTTGAGTAGAAGTGCTTGCCTGTGATTCTTTGATTCTACATGTAAGCCCTTCTGTAGATTAGCTTAATAATGAGCTCTTTTCTGACCATCTGTTTGGGGCCTTTGGGATGGAGTGGGTTCCACATCCTCAGAGATGACTGTGTACCTTGGAGATAGTACCTTGAAGCTGAGTAACCAGCTTTATATTCTTGGCCTCTTACTGACTGTGAAGAATATGGAGAAGGCTTCTAGTAAAGGTAAGGTAATGAACCAGTCCAAACCTCTTGCTGTCTGACAGGGGATTCAACCACTCTACCTAATAGCTCCTAGTTTCCTTCTTTACAACTGCAGTGACATTTCCAAAAGAGACAAAAAGGAAGTGAAGGAAGCTACTCCAGTGGAAGGATCAATAGAAATTCAAGAGGTAGTTCATAATGACCTTGTGTGTGACACAAGTGGAAATACTCTACACGTCTGGCATGCTTCTCTCCAAAATATTTAGAACATTAGTGACAATATGGAAAACTTTGCTGACTGAGCTGATCAATGGAATGTGAAGGCAGTATACTTTAAAGCTATTTACTTTCACACAGAATGTTTATCTATTAGTCAGTTTGTATTCCACTCAAATGCAGATAGACGGGTATAATGTTTTCTTGTGCATTTGA